>NC_138235.1:9821677-9906677 GCF_964197995.2 Scardinius erythrophthalmus | reverse complement strand
TACACACAATTCTCTGCTTTTGGCACAATTTTCATGCAGAAAATCTCTTGTTTTCACAAGGAACACACTGCCATTCAGATACACACACTGACTCACATGGGCAAACACCGTCACACAGTTTTACAATTAGCAATCAGAGCTTTAGCATAAAAGGTCCACAGGTCAGCTCTTCAATGGAGCAATGGATGCCAACATTGGATTTTTTTTTTGTATTACTGTAACTGTATACAGTAAATTCTTCTGTTGTTTTGTATGTAGATCACTGTATGTACAACTTTGTGTTGGTTGGGATGTACACTGTGTACATTGTTTTTGTGGGAAAAATAAAATATATTTGTTACCGTGTATTTGTGTGTTCTGAGTATAAAAACCATATTCTCAGATATTTTACAACACACTTATGTATGTACTGTCTGTAGAAAGTGTAACACTGAACAAAAAAAGGCCTAAGTCATTATGATGAATGGAGAAGAAGTGTTTTCCATTCATCATAGTGTTTTACATTGAGCACATCAGTGTTCAACTGGTTCTTATAAATGTCTATTCATATGATGGTTTGTGTGTGTCATTTGAAAACAAAATACCATTTTGAGAAGAAATAACATTGTTTTGAATGTAAAGTTTCATTTTGCAGGAGAATTGAGGGGGTTTGCCCATTATGTGTGTGTTTTTGGATTTGTGTGTAGAGTTCTGAGAATATGAGGCATGCTTTCAGAAAATGTGTGTAAACAATCAAGAAAAACTGTAACTAGTTGTTTATTAGCATGCATATTACTAGGATGTTGGCTGTTTATTAAATAATATGTTAATGCCTTATTCTGCATGATCATATTCTACATTCCTTTATTCTACCGATACTTAACAACTACCTTACTAACTATTAATAAGCAGTAGGAGTGTAACAATATATCGCTATACAAAAATGCAACAATATGTATTGTGGATAGTTCACCCAAAATTAAAATTACTGTGTGAGAAAACGTTTTAGTGTCAGTTCTGCATTTAACTACTGTATATAATGTTGAATATAATGTATAATAAAGCAATGGGGGAATATTTGTTGGTCCTGATAGTGATAATGTCTGATGTTAGCAGTAAAAGTGCCTACATTATTATACATATATCTAGTCAGTGAAAGAGTTCAAGCATATTCGTGTAGAATAACTGTGTGTTTTCATCTTCAGAATCATGAATATTGTTATTCTGGCGTCTCTATTGTCCTGAGCTTTGGGCTTCAGCACCAAGTCCAAGACTATTCATTCACACACACAATGAAAAAACTAATTTAGCTTTTAATCAACAGTTCATTTTGTGTTAAATTTGACCGTATGTCTTGGAGTATCGCAGTAATATCGTATCGTGAGTTCAGCATCGGGATATGTCTCGAATCGTGACGTGTGTATGGTGTTGTCCTCTGAGTTTAGAGATGTGTCCCTCTTCTGTCTGCTCTGAAGGAGATCCGGATGTGATTCTCCGATGTATTGTGTCCGGGTTCTTTGCGAACGCCGCCTGCATGCATCACTCTCTATTCAAAACACACTCTGTTCATTCTCTCAAAAAAACTTCAAATATTTTTTAAAGACATTAATACTTTTATTCAGCAAGGATGCTTTAAATTGATTAAAAGTGACAGTAAAGACATGTATAATGTTACAGTTTTAACTTAATATTCATCAAACAACCCAAAAAATGTATCACGTTTCCAGCCAAACAAATATTTTACAATATATTACATAGAAAATAGTCATTCTGTAATAATATTACACAATATTACTGTTTTATACTGTATTTCTGATCAAATGAATGCAGTCTACTTGAGCAGAAGAGACTTCTTTCAAAAACTTTTAAAAAATCTGTAACACTTTATTTTACAGTGTCCTTTTTACATGTTGCATGTACTTACCGTAGTAATAACAGTAAATTATGCATAATTACATGCAAATAGCCCTCAACCAAATCCTAATCCTACATGTAAGTTCATGTAGTGCATTAATATTACTCAGTATTTATGACACCTTAAAATAAAGTGTAACCAAAAAACTTTTTAAAACACAAGAAATGTGCATTGGTAAGACCTTCATGCACGCTTCAGAAAGGAAGTTTGTGGGTTGCATGTCACTCTTTCACCCATTTCCTCAATTTCCTCAAGTTTCTTTGGCCTTTGGATTACAGCAGTGCATATCCTCTCGATCTCTCTTTATTTATTTATTGTCCTTCTCTCCCTGGATCCTATAAGCACCGTGTGCATGATCGGTGTGAACGAGTGCATGCGTCAGACCGCGAACAGGTCGGACGGGTTATTGAGGAGAGATGCGCCCGCAGGGGAAGCGCAGAGAGATATGGGGGTAATGGAAAGGAAAAACAGAATCAAAATGAACGGATGGGAGACGAATAAACATCACAGAGAGAAAGGAAAAGAAGGAATGGGATGCAGGTGTTGAAGAGGGTGAAGATTTGATGCCGAAACGTTTGTTAACGCACTGCAGTCTGATCTTGCTTATCCTGCAATGAACATGTTGTCATTACTGGGCCATTAAGATCAAGCTTTTACTGTCTTAATAGCCAAATAATGAGTGCTATTTAACACAGACAGATGTTGCAGACAGATGTCTTTATTTTCTTAAAAGAGGGAAATTGAAGATCACTAACACCTTAGTTAAATGACTGTATGAGTGAAACAGTCTCATGTTCAACCTAAAGGGATCGATGGGGGCAAAAAAAGTTAAAGTTCTGTCATCATTTACTCACTCTCATGTTGCTCACACCCATATGACTTTCTTTCGTTCGCAGAGCATAAAAGAAGAAAGAGTACTGTTTCATAATGGTGTTGTTGAGCTAAAAAATGACAACAACAACAACAATAATAATAATAATATATATATATAAAAACATACTTAGGTAAGGTGCTATATTAAAAGTCTTTTGAAAAGGCTCCTCTCCACTGAAACTCTCAATCTCATTTAACAAAAAAAAAAAAAAGGTGCTTCAAGACACCACACCACGTTTAACGTCACCGATGTAAAACATCAGCAAGAAAGTTTGGAAAATGTTTCAGTTTTGGATGAACTTTTCCTTCAAATAAAGTATTTTGTGAAAGTGGAAGACAAGACGGCTAGTGTGAGAATATGAGTCACCCTAAATAATTCCCTCTCTGACTGCTTTTGTCATGTTCATTCTTGTCCACTTAACCCATCAAAGCTTGTACAACTCATATGTGTCCTGCACACATGCTATTAAAATCATTTCCTAGACACATTTACTGTAATAACTTCTTGTTCTTCCAGCATCTGTGTCTTCAATTACAGCATACGCATGTTTCCCAGCCTCCTGAGGCCTGAGGCCTGTGGGAGAAGCCTGGGCCTGGATTTGGAGCCGGCACTGGGTTGGGTTCAGGCCCGTGGAGGCCCGGCTGGAGACGGACAAAGACTACGCTACCTCAGATCACCTTCATAGAGCTTCAACTCTCCAAGGAGAAAGAGAGAGAGAGAGAGAAGGAGGGCTAACCGTGTGTGTACTCGCTCCCTCCCTCCCTCCCGCCTCTGGCATGCGATCAGCACTAGCATGCATGCACTTGCCCTTCCTAAAGTGTAGCACGGTGAAATAATTTGTGGGCCGCAACAGGGATCCACAGTGCAGATGACACAAAGGCGTACTTGTGTTTCCTGTAGACGCTCTGGAAGGGGATGATTCAACGCAACAGCACTAATAATTCTCTCAGATATCAAAGGAACCAACTCTCTCTGGAGGTTCAGGACGTCTGGATCTGCATTTGTGCATGAAAACAGACAGGAATATTCGTCTGCAGCCTGTATGCATGCACATGTATGTATGTGCGTGTGTGCATGCGTTTGACATCAGAAATACATCATTCTCTCTCTAACTGTGTCACCCAGTCAGTAGTTCTGCAGGTCTGAGTATGCATTTGGCACGTACACTTTTGAGTCAATGCATTTGCATGGGGACATGCTTACAGGAGGATGCATATGTTGGAAAATGCACGTATTAATGTATGTGCATTTTTTTGGGGCGAAATCAAAGATACCAACTATGCTCCCTCTCCAATTGTGTCACCCAGTCAGCGGTTCTGCAGGCCTGTGTTTGCATTTGTTCATGCACATTTATCTCTCACTGTATTGTATAGTAAATACTCTAATAAAGAAGCATGCCTATGCAGCAATGCTTTTTCAGGCTAGTGCATGTATGTTCAAGTGGTTGCATGCGTCACTGTCAAATTAAACATACACAGCTCTCCATACAGCTGTGTCATGAGTGTAAGTGACATACTAAAGAAGAGCATGCATGCATGTCAGAATATGACTGGTGCAGATGTGTATGTGCAAGCAACTACATACATGTATACATAAACTAGAGATGAAATAACAGATACAGGACCTCATTTTAAGGATCTAAGCACACGGTCTAAAGCGCAGGGCGCAAGTTCACTTAGGGCACGTCCGAATCACTTTTGCAAGTTTAACGACAGGAGAAATGGTCTAAAAGCGTTGTCCCTATTCTCTTAATGAGTAATGGTTGTGTTTTGGGCGTAACGTGCAATAAACCAATCAGAGTCTCATCTCCCATTCCCTTTAAAAGCCAGTTGCGCTCGCGCCATGGCAGATTCGCTATTTACACGACGGAGTTTGCAAGTGGAAAAACTGAACGCTTCTCTAGCGAGGAAACGGATCTGCTCGTGCGCGAGGTTAAAGCGCAAGCAGAACATCTACGGGAAAAAGTGTGTTGTGGACCCGCCTATATGCGCACATTACTAACACACTCTTTAAATAACAAAAATAATATTGCGCCATTGACTTTAGAGCAGGTTTCAGTTGGTCAAAATAGCTACACTCCAACAATACGCCAGAACACACCTCGTTTTCAGACCAGCACACCCATGGGCACACAAATGGGCGCAAATGCATTTGCTATTTAAACAATGTGGCGCAGGACATGAAAATGATAACTGCGTTGGGCTGAAATTAGCAATAAACACTTGCATGCACTTGGCGCTGCATTGGACCGTGTGTATGATAGAGCCCATAAACTATGACACTCTCTCTACTCTAACTGTGTCACCCATGCAGAGGTCCTGTAGGCCAGCATCTTCATTTGTGCATGCACTCATATGCATTTAAGTGACACTAACAGAGAAGCATGCATATTTTTAAATATTGTCTAGTGCATTTGTGTAAGTGTAAAAATCAAATATTCCAACTATGCAGAGGACATGTAGGTCAGCAATTGCATTTTTGCATGCACATTTATTCATCATTGTGTTTGCATGGTGACATGCCGGCATGCATATGTCAGAATATGTGTGTACGGGTTGGAGCATGTGTGTGTATGTGCATATGTGCATAGTGAAATCAAAGATAACAGCGATGACACTCGCTCTAAAACTGTGTCCCTCAGCCAGTGCTCCTGCAGGCCTGCGTCTGCTTTGGTGCATGCACATTTAAGTGTTGCTTTAGGAATGTGCAGGAATGGATGTGCATGATGGTGCATGTGTATATATGCATGTGTTCGTGGGTGCTGGTGTGTGTGTGTGTAGGACCTTGAGCTGTGCTCTGGGTCAGCAGTTTGTTTAGCTTCAATTAGAGGCTCTGTCTTCGTCAAGGCAAGCGTGAAGGAAGAATTAACATGCAACGGCAGATTCCCACCAGTGTGTCATTACACACGCCATCTCATCTGCAACAGCTCCACGGTGAGTGTGTGGACGATATACAGTACTTGTGTGTGTGGGTGCATGTCCATTGTTTAGAAAGTTTCCCCTACTCTTGCTGTCTTTTTTTGTTTGTTTGTTTGTTTAAATGCCCTTTTTGGTAGAAATGTACTCTTACTGATTTTAGAGGTCATGTGTGTATTTTTATATTAATATTATTCTTAATATACAGATGCCGCTATTATGTCATTAGTTGGTTGATTTCCCCCCCCCCCCCCCAAAAAAAAAGAAAAGTGTAAACACTGTGAGTCTGTGGCACTGGAAACTTGTTTGAAACTTGCTTATTTTTGCTAATCTTTTTGGTGTCACTAGAGGTGCAGAAATTGCACTCCATCGTTAATTCAATAACACATTTTGCTCACAGTCTCTGTGCTGTCAATCATGCTTGGTTTAAGAAATGCGTTCTTTTATGACAAACAACTTATTACACATATGAACATTAACAGAGCTGAATCCTGGTAACATACAGTAAATCTAGAGACTGCAGTTCGGAAAAGGAGAAGGATACGCATTCAAACACACCTTCATTATCCAACAGGGACACTCTCTCGCTCTCTCTCGCTCTCTTCCCTCCAAAACTCCTCTTTTTTACTCTTTTTTCCACACTCTTTCACTCCGACCACAGTTCTGCCACAAATATTTCCCTTGTTCGTCCTCAGTGACTTTCGTCCAGAACCGGAAAAGGCAGCACAGACACACACTCAAAGCTCTGTGCGTTTGTATAGAGAAACGGCATGTGTTTATGTTCATGAACCTTACAGCTTGCTCAGAGAATGCAGTTTGAGTAATACCAACTAAAACGACACATTTAACACAATTTATGAACACGCTTGTGACATCAATTGATCTTTTAAAACACATCATGTTCCCCATATTCTCCATTGTTGCAGCTCCTCTCTTCCCAGTCTGTCAGTAACGCTCTGTTTAGTTCCTGTCTCTGTGAAGACCCTCCTTCTGAAAAGCACACTGTGCTCTGATTGGTCGGCTGGAGCAGTGTGTTGTGATTGGGCAAGCGATTTAAACGTGTTTGGGAAATGTCCCGCCAATTACCATAACCGCCAGTTTCAACACACTACTAACTAACTTTCTCCCGGAAGAAAACTCAAGACTACAATGAAGGCGTTTCAGACTCAGTGTCAAGAACTCTTTTCAATTTTGCAACTTTTGTAGCTTTCATGCTATTTTTCATTTCAAAATAGCACCTCTTTAAGACTTTAAAGCCCCCCTGTGGTGAAAATCCAGCTTTTAATTTAATCCAGATTATATGTCTATGTGGTGTTTTTAATATGCTTTAAGACAAACCATGTGTAAATTCATAAGTCGACTCCATTGCTGAGTATTTTCTCCTTAAAACTGCAGTGAACCAAAGACAGTCTCAAAAACACGCTTTGAAATCGTCTGACGTCACAAACTACCTTAACCAATCAGGTCTGAATGAATAAAGGATAAGGGATAAAGTATGAATAAATACTGCAACAAAGGCATTGCTCGTTGTTAGTTCATGTTAGTTAATGCATTAACTAATGTTAACTATTGTAACCTTATTGGAATGTGTTACCAAAGTTCACAGAGTTCATAAGAGTTAATGCCATGATTGCAGCTGTTTTTTACGAGTACAAAATAAACATTTCTGGCCCACAAAGAATGAGGAAGACGGTCTGAACAGGAACAGAGGAGAGCATGATATCCTATTATTAAGGATTCTGACATGATGGCGTAACTGAAAGCTTCACTCGAGCACAACTGTCCTGCGGGGTTCGGCTGATCGGGGCTCATAGTGTAGCAGTGTTGTGTCTTTCCAAATTCGAGAGGGGAGCCCTTCCTGACTGCGTAAAAATAGGCGGATATTTTTACCCCACGTTCTTTTTTTCTTTTTTTTTGCGCTGTTTGATTAGAGCTGTGCTGGCCTTTGGCAGACACACTTTTTCTTGAGTCTGTTCCTTCCCTCTCCTCCTCCCCGGAGAGACTCTGGGTGAGAGAGTAGGACTTCATCGTTCCTCTTTATCAGACCTCCTAACACAACACATTCAGATGCAGTTCAAGGTTTCCAGCCTGCAACAAAGTCAGTGTTTTTGTCTTGATTTCCAGTAAATGTATCTAAACACCCTTAAAGGGACAGTTCACCCAAAAATGAAAATCTTCTTTTACTCACCCTTTAAGTTGATCCAAACCTGTATGAGTTTCTTTTTTCTGCTGAACTGAAAAATGTCGGTATCCAATCGGTTGATGGACCCCATTGACTCCCATAGAATATATATATATATTTTTTTTTTCACTCTTTGTAAGTCAATGGAGTTCATCAACTGTTTGGTTGCCATCATTCTTCAAAAAATATCCTCAAAAAATAAGGGTGAGTAAATGATGACAGTTTTCATTTTCCTCTTTAAAATAAGATACATTTACTTGAAAAGCACAGTTGTGTACGATAATAAGACTGTTTTTCAGATAATATATCTTACCACAGCTTGGTTCGCTAGTTTATCAGTAAGAAATAAGCACATAATAAATTATTTTTATACTTTTTATACTTCATTGCAAAGCAATTATCCACTATATTCGATAATTAATTAATGAAAAAAACATACACTACCATTAAAAATGTTGGGGTTGGTCAAATATTTTGAAAGAAGTCTTTTCTGCTCACCAGGGCTGCATTTAATACAGTGAAAACGATGATATTGTAACATATTATTACTATTTAAAAAGTTTTTCATATATTTTAAAACCATTACTCCAGTCTTCAGTGTCACATGATCCTTCAGAAATCATTCTAATATGATGATATGAAGCTCTAGAATAATTTCAGATTATAATCAATGTTGAAAACAGTTTTGCTGCTTCATATGTTTGTGGAAACCGATACTTTAATTCAGCATTTTTTGACGAATAGAAAGTTCAAAAGTTCAAAATTAATATTCAGTGGGGTTCAGGCCTGAAAAAAAAAATTATCTTGTTCATCTTGGATATTTATATTTGAAAGCTAAAATGATGAGTGAGAAAATCAAATCAAGCTCAGCTTATCAGCACATATCTGATATTTAATCTGGAATTTCGCATGAGGGCGAAAGATTTCCCCACACCGATTTCGCAACGGGTTGACCAACACGTGACCGTCAGAAAGCTTCTTGATTTGGAAGTCACTTCTCTGTAAGCTGTGCTTAACACATTGCTGCATTATTGACAATAGACAATGGACCTTTTTGCCAGCAAAATGTTGCTAATGTGACGACACCTTTAGTCTTTATTCAGCTCACATGTCATGTCTGGTTAGGACAAAAACTGCTTTCTAGTCGGTGTTTCCTCTTAACTACACTGTCAATCTGCATCAGAAGGCGGATCACTAGTCACGACTCATTTGCATAAAGTTCAGTACACAAAATGATATGCGAACTGGTGTTTTTATCACACAATGTTAAGGTACACAGAAGCTGTCTGCAAAATTCATTTCAGAGCACAAGAGTTTTAGCATGTATGTTCCCCTTTCGCCTTATTCCACATTTTCTTCTCGCTCTCGCCATGAATAAACGCAACTGAAGTCACGTGACCCACAACTACTAGACACAAACCCAAATTGACCAGTTTGTGCCAAACACACAAACACAAACAATCACACACCGTTGCATCACTTTTACCGATATCAGGATTTCATTGCAGTTTTCAAATGTCGTTGAATCTGAAGTGATACAAGAGCATACGTTTAAAATGTACCATGTCACAAATACTAGCCAACTATATCCTGACCTGGAAAGTTTTGTTTAATGCAGTTCTGCTTTATCTGGCTTCATGTCGACCCTTGTGAAAAAGAAGTACAGTACATTTTAGAATAATATACAAAGAATATAATTAAATGCAAACTCAATATATTTTTTCCAGACACTTTATTTGCATGTTATTTACAATGAAATGAAAATGTAATATAGTTTAAATTTAAATTAAATGCAAATAGTTGAACTTAAAAGTGCTTTTTGACAGACTTTTACACGTCATTTTATAATTACTTCCATTTTCCTTGAAATATGGTTAAAATGTAGGCCTACTGACAAGCATGTATGGTAAACTAATACTTTAATGGCATTTCTATTAAAACTTGTATGTAATGTGTTGGTTGCACTTTATTTCACGTGCAATTACAGTGTACTTGCCTAAGAAAGTACTGGTTAATATAAGGTAACTACATGGGTTAAGGTTAGGTTTAGGAGTACCGTAGGTCCAGAGTTATTACCCAGTTATTATAATAACTATAAGTACACAGTATGTACATGGGGAACATGACTGTAAAATAAAGTGCTATGAATGTTTCATCAAATATATTTTTAATTACACATTTTGTAATAAAAAAGTTGCAATTTAGTACATTTAAAATATATTACTTTTAAATGTAATATTAAATTTAATTATAATCAAGTACTCTGCATGTGCTTTAGTATGTTAGTAAATGAAGAATGACAAAAGATTAAAACAATTTTAACATTATTACAAAGTGCACTTCAGTGAAACAGTAATGAAAGTGTGCTCTCTTTAAGAAACTTCAGTGGCCTTTAATTTCATTATTTATCTGCGAGTACATGTTTTAGAAATACTGTTGAAGATTTGAGATCAGCAACAAGTGCGCATTCATGAGGGGTGTTGTGTAGCATATGTGTAGCTGTGCTTCTGACACCTGTTAACTGTCTCCTCATCTGTTTGAGACCAGTGCTGTGGTTGGGCCGCCCGGCTTATTAGTTTGAAAAAATAATCCTTCAAAATAGCATAATCTCTTTAATCTTTTCCCCTGTGTAATCACAATCTGCCCAAACTTCATGCGCAATTCAGGTCAATCCCGCCAGCACACGAGGCAGCCGTCGACTGTACTGGGTTGAGCTCAGTTCATGACTCAGATTATTGTTTACACATGGATCCATGATCGTGGGAGTGCTCAGACTTGCTCTGCTGTAAGTGTTGGTAAGTTTCAGCTCAGATTAGCCAAACTAAATGCCAAATGATTGGGTAAGATAACGCCAAGAGCACCAAATGTTTTCATATACACTAACGGATGAGAAACAGAGTGACACAAAGTGCCGTCACAGCACGAAACAAACCGAACCGAAACAAAATAATAATAAAAAAGAAGCAAAGGAAAAAAGGGAGGGGAACACCAGGTCAAGGTGCCAATTCACCCATTGGCAGTCAGCGATCTTCCTGCAGGGTTCACTGTTGCCTGTAGGTGCAACTGTTAATGCATGAGTCGTTGAATCGGTCACTCAACCCGTCTGTTGGAAACACCACCACTTCTGTGCGCTGTTCAGAGACTGACGTTGATGGAGCAAAAACAGACAAAGTCTGATATATTATGTCTCAAGTTACTCAATATTCACTTCTTCGCCTCGTCCAATCAGAACGTAGAGCTGTAAAATCTGTTTCATATACATCATTTAAATGTAGAGATTTAAGAACAAACGGAAAACTTAATATGTGACCCCGGACCACAAAATTCAATTTTCGATTGGGTAAATTATTTGAAATTGTAGATTTATGCATCACATGAAAGTTGAATAAATAAGCGTTCCATTGATAGGACAATATTTGACCGAGATACGACTATTTGAAAATCCGAGGGTGCAAAAAAATTGAAACATTGAGAAAATCTCCTTTAAAGTTGTTCATTTATGTTGGCGATTGTGCTGCATTCACTCACAAAAATAAAAGTTTTATATATTTCCGTTAGGAAATTTACAAAATATCTTCATGGAACATGATCTTTACTTAAAATCCTAATGACTTTTGGCATAAAAGAAAAATCAATCATTTTGACCCATACAATGTTTTGTTGGTTATTGCCACTAATATACCCGTGCAAATTATGACTGGTTTTGTGATCCAGGGTCACATATGGTGGATGAAGCTTGCTCCTGTAGATCAGTGTGTTTATGTGTTGTTTTCTATTTCTTTAATTTTTTTCCCAAAAAAATAAAAAAAATTTTAATTTAATTTAAATTTTACACTTCCCAAAGCACTTGCAGATGTTGATGACGATGGGCATGGTTATTGCATGTTTGCTTGTAACTAAACCTAAAACACGAATACATGCAACAAACTGTTGCGAAGAGAGAGAGAGAGAGAGAGAGAGAGAGAGAGAGAGAGAGAGAGAGAGAGAGAGAGAGAGAGAGAGAGAGAGAGAGAGATGAATGACATAATGAATTAATGCATGTGTGGATCAGTCAATAAATCAACCAATTTGAAATTCAAACAATTGCTCAAAAGTTGAAACTTAAGAAAATCACTTGTTTTTATTAAATGTACGGTGGCTAAAACTAAAAAGGTCTCACTAATATGTATTTGCAAAGCATCTGTTTGATTTGTCGGTTTGTACGATTCATGTCATTTTGTCCTAGGCCAGACTCCTGTCTTAAAGTTTGGCAATAAACTCATCTAGCACAACTGTATATTCACTTTATTTTGAGTTACAGTATATCTCAGAAATAATTGGTACTTATTACTTCTGGAAAATAAATTCTGACCAAAGTCAACACACAGTTTCCTCTAATTTCTTCAGTTGTCTGCAGAAGACATCACTGTGCTGTAATTTAAATGACATACACAATAACTGCAATATCAACTTCATGCAGTCGTCTAAACTGTGACTAGTGACATCTAATGACCAGATTTAAAGAATCTTAATTGGTTACAAAAATGGACAATTAAATAAAAACATTCATGGTTTTACTACAGACGTTTGGAGGCTTAAGCCCTGGAAGTCCAGTCCGCTGGCATCGCTCATGCTTATATGCCATGAGAAACTTTCTCCTGGAATTGTTGAGTGAGGAAAATGTGTTTTCCTGTGATGAATGTCTGGCCTTCCTGTAAAAGTAACTCCCCTGGAAATTTGCTACAGTCATGGCTTTACATACTGGAAGTTTGAATGTACTTTATGCATACACTTTTATGGTTGCCTGTATTAGACTGAATATGAAAGACCAATGTTCATGTTGCGATTGATCTGGGTTTTTTTTTAATAGTATTTTCAGCTGTCCAGATGTAAACCAGATTAGTAAACAGTTTGGAATATGTCAATAGTTAGTAGTTTATATTGTTAAATGCCTCTTTATAAATGTGCAGGAAAGTCTACAACTTGTTTAATGAGGGGCAGTGTGCCGGACACCACTGAGGGAAATGTTATTAGGCCAGGGCTGTGTGTACATATTACAGTTAGTGTCGCTGGCCAATGAGAATATAAATAGAATTTAACAAGTGGTAAGATACCACAAACAATTCTACATCCAGCTCAATTAAAACTCTAATTTGCTTTTTTCACTTCTTTTATGATTCGATAAAATAATTGTTATAAATGGGTCGATCACTATTTCCACAAACTCATAAATATGACTTATGTTTTATGATATGGTCATGGTCTTGTTCTCTACCGCTACGGCTCTAATGAAGAGGCCAAATGCTGAGTTTACACTGAGAGACGATGCTATCAGGGAAACATGTAGCCTAACCGCTTGTGTTATTACTGTATTCATATATTTCAATTTTCAAGCCAAATTATAGGTATAGATTTATTGTGTCAGTTTTTTTTCTCCCCCGGTGAACTGACTGTTGCATTAAGCCTATTAAATATTTGCTGCCTTTAAATAATTTCTAGAGGTTAAGTTGGGAGATCAGAAGTGAGGCAATAGTTTTAGGAAGAGCAAACACACATGATGAACCCGCGCGGCCCACTGAACTGAAACCAGAACAGCCATTCATTGACTAATGCACACACACATGCACGTGATTATCCCAAACTGGCCAAAATAAGACAATCTGAATAAGACATTTCCGTGTAAATTTGTTTTGCAGCAAATCTAAATGTTTTATTACTTCATTACATTGTCATTAAACTGTTATAACATTGTAATAACATTGACACATCAGCGGTTGCCTTAAATAATCACTGCTTAGTAACTAAAAATATTTGTGTGCATGCACGTGCAGTTTCATGTATACACCTGTTCTACATAAGTACTTGCCAATAGCGCTCAGCTCTCAGGGCTTTCAAGTGCATCGGGGTCAATACATCAATGCGTTTCCCGTTCTCTCAATCTTATCCCCTTTTACTCACTCCTTCTTTACCCTCTCTCAACCGCCTGTCTTTGCGTACAGTACCTTTGCACAGAGACAGAGGAATACATAATAAAAAAAAAAAAATCAAGAAACAGCATCCCACTCTGCAATGTACAGAAGTTGCTAACGATAAGAATCAATAACAATTTGCGAGCTTATTGAGCAAAAGCAACAGTGAGTGTAATTGATTTTTTTTTCTTTTGACACTAAAATTTCATAATAATTGAACATTTAATCCTAAAGAGAATGGGAAAGGTCTGTCTATGCATGTTCCTTCTTTCAGTGCGCGATTATCTCTGTCGATATTTACAACGGTGAAACAGAATTGCAGCACATTTTAATTGATATTCTCATAACAGGGCTCACTTCGTACATCATCACGCATTCCAGATTCACAGAGACATGTCCGACGTAAATAATATCGAACATCTACAATCTGCTAAATGCATGAACGTACACAAAAGTGATATAAAAGAAATGCTATTATTATTAGGCAATACTGTGGTGTTTGACATAGGTTGCTGCAGGAGTTGTGCTCTTGGCTCAGGCCTCGGTTCTTTCGCCCTGCCCTTGAGATTGTGCAGACACATGGCAGATAATGTTCTGACACCAGAAACTGAAAACCGTCAGGAAATCCTAACAACCCTCTGCCTTGTCCTTCTCTCATGCTCTGGAGAAGAGTGGCAAAGCTCTCACAACACACGCTTAACTTACTGTAAAGTCTGTGAGAGAGTCACTGACCGCTCATGCGTTTCTGAACGCAGTGATGTTAGTTTAGAAATCAGTGCGTGATCGGATGTGTACTTGCTCTACGCGTTGATTATTTGATTTGATTTTCATTTAAAAAGTTGACTTTTTTTGGGGGTGGACGGCTTTTTATTTTAAACCCTAATTCCAGCATCCATACTGTAATGATAACAATGCATTTGCATGTAGTTCAATCAGGCTATGAGCAGCGGGGTTAGTGGTCACATCTCAAGAACTATTAGCTTTTGAGTCAATTGCACAATGTCAATTGTTTGCATTGTTTTTGACACCTAGCTTAAACCTGTTTTAAATTAGATTTGTGATTTGTGTAAATTCTGCCCTCCAGCCTAAACTTACAACATTATCATATTTTGTAAAAAGCAACAAGCAAAGACAATAAAACTGCTCTGGCATAAAAGACAAGAGACAATACTGAACTGTATCTGTTTTTTTGAAAGGCAATAAGATGGAAATGTTCAATAGCTTTTCTACACTTTTAAGTGTGTTCCTATTCAGAAATTGGTTTTAAAATAAACTGCAAGTGTGACAACTGCATAGTTTTTAGTATTACACTGTAATTACATATGTAATTACAGTGACATGAACACAAAAATCGCAAAATAGGCCTATAACTCACACTGGGCTAAAAACGCATGCGCTGTTTTATTATGAATTGTATAGATATTACCAAAAAAATATGAACACTAGTCGTTAAATTGGTTATAAATGTGAAAAAGTGTGTTGTCTTGAGTGGCGGAAGGGTTAATTGTCCTGTTCCCACAGTCTGGGCTTTGAGCGCAAGGTCAAAGATCTCGTTTTACCGAGCGCACGTGCGCGCTGGATTTCTGCTCGAGTCAGCACGCGAGGCGCTGCAAATCCTGCAGGTCGCAACACAAGCGAAGGCCTTAACACACACCGAGAGAGAGAGAGAGAGAAAGAGAGAGGGGAAGGTTTAGCACGGATTCTGCTTTTAGCTTGCTTTCTTTTTCCAAATGATACAAAACGCCCCTTCATATGTGATACAGCTTTCTAAAATAACGCGCTCTACAGAAGAGCATTTCAAACTTTGAAAAAGAAGGCGTGTCTCGGATATTTTACCTTATCAAACAAAGGGTTATAAATATATTAAAACAAAACAAAGTTTAATCCGTCCCGTTGTTAATAGTAAGAGCGCGTAATTCCTGCGAGTGGTTCGTTCGAGCTCAAAGTTCAGCGAGAGACAAACAACAAAAACAAGCCCTCGAAAATATCTTTCCTCCATCGTATTTTCAATAAGCTTGATCGATGACTAACTGATTGTACTGGATTGAAGTGATGCATGATAACAGTGCGGCGTACAGTAAAGCGAAATCTTGCGCAACATGGACAGACACAGGAATTGACGCATACAAATGAGTTGCTACCAAATCAATGTCGTTTCACTGACTTTAATAAGCAAAATAGGAAACCATTTCTTCCAAAAACAGCAAAAACGAAACAGAAACCAGCCTGAATGGAACAGTCCGAATTGAACTTATTCTTTTTTTTTCCATTTATATAAACAGATTTGAAAATTGATCCCCTCATAATAGCATGAAATTAACAAACAGAACAACAACCCGCTGCTGCAGTTTACATTTGATTTCAACACAGTTGAATCAGTAATAAACCAAAAAGATTTTTAAATGCATGACTTTTTAACAACATTTCTTAGATGCAAGCACCATGCTTATTCAAATATGATCTGACAAGTTTGTTAATTTAAATCATTAAAATAAAAACTATGCATCTGGCCAGCAGAACCAGAATCTCGACATAATAATAAAACTAAAAAAAAAGAAAAAAAAAAAAAGAACAATAACGTGAGACATATAATTTTTCATTTTGAGATTATGCAGAACCTGAATCCCTTATTTTTTACTGACCGGCAGAAAAAAAAATAAAGGAAAACATTTAACATTGATCATTGAAACTCTCCATTGAAATACATGCGAAGTTTTCATGTTAGGCAATAATACACAAACCCCTGATTTAGGAAGCCTGACACCCTCGAGCTGGATTATAATAACTACATTTTGAAATGTTGGTTTATAAAACTGGCAGCTCATATAGCTAAAAAAAAAAAAAAATGATGATGATGAAAGGGTGCCCATTCGTTGAAATCCTATCCATCAAAAAGATACGACCTATAAGAATGACTTATATTATAGAATAGCAATAGATTACGCAACAGTCTGCATGAAGGGTGAAAAACACTTTTGTGTCTCGCTACAATCAGACATGACACTATGAGCATCAGTTCAGATGAAGCGCGTGCTTTAACATCACCTGTGTGTGCCACATGTCTTCATTAAACGCGGTTCTGCCAAAACAAAGAAACAATCAAAAAGAAGAAATGAAAAAATGCCAATACCAAAATCATAACCCCCCCCCCCCCCCCCCCCCAAAAAAAAAAGTGCGCTTCTTTTAAAAAGTTTGCTTACTTTAAATGCAACTGCAAAATGCCCATTACTGGAAATCAATTCCCAAAACATGAAACAAATCATAAAAGTTGGAAAACAATCAGCTCTTCGATGTCGGTTTGTAGGTTTGCTGTTGCATATATTTACAAGTCCAAAATGAACCCATACAAGGAGCCAGTCTCATATCCCCAAAAAAGAGCTAAAGATCAAAAACATGCTCTTTATGATACATAATGAACAGAAAGAAAGAAAGAAAGAAAGAAAGAAAGAAAGAAAGAAAGAAAGAAAGAAAGAAAGAAAGAAAGAAAGAAAGAAAGAAAGAAAGAAAGAAAGAAATGTATAAAATAGAAATTATTACCATACATGTCCAGCATGCAGGATTAATATCTTAATGCAGATTTATGTGTTTGTTTTTGTCGTTTTTTTCCTTTTTCTTTTTAATATATATATATATATCTATATATAACCAAGCAGGCAATAAACCAATGAGATGTTGCATAAAGTTCCCCTGTCGGGTTACACAGGAGAAGTAAGGGAGGTTTTGCATATTGTGGCGCTCTCAACTTTTCTAGCCAAGTGGGGGGAAAAGTCCAAAGTTTCTCTTTTTCGCTCAGCACAGACTTTTTTTTTTCTTTTTTTCTTTTCTTTTTCATGAACAACCGAGAACAAAACCAGGTGGAAAGAAGGTCTTATCTGAAGGTTTTATCCTAAATACAAAAAAAAAAAAAAAAAGAGCCAGTTCTTCGCTTTTCTTTTCTTGTCAGATCTCTACGAAAATGGGTAAAAGTAACTACAAGCAACTAATCTACATTTCCCAGAAAACATTCTAACATGTTCTTAGTTGCCGAGGTCGGTGGCGATGATTACATATGCGGTTATTATTTCTCGTGGGTTATTCTTCTAATAGGAGCAGTACTGTATCTGTATAATGTCTCAGTCTCAGGCATAAGAAGCGCACTGCACTCACATGAAGAACTCTGGAGAGGACGGGTTGTCGCTCGTGGATCCTGCCTCGCGGAACCCGTTCGCTCCGCTCAGTTTCTCGCACTTGAGTTTGTAGGCGTCTCTCTCTCGGGCCAGCCGGTTGATCTCTTGCTTGAGCTGCTCTACCTGGTTGATGAGCTGGGTCTTCTCGTTCTCCAGCACGTGCTTCTGCTGCACGCGCTTGTAGCGGCACGACTGTGCGTAGCCGCGGTTCTTCAGGGTCCGGCGTTTCTGCTTCAGGCGGATCACCTCGTCCTTGGTGAAGCCCCGCAGGTGTCGGTTCAGCTCCCGCACGGACATGGACACCAGCTGGTCGTCGGAGAAGCGGTCCTCCACGTTCAGGCCGTGGTGACCCTGCTGGCCCGGGTGACCGTGCGGGTGGTGGTGGTGGTGGCGGTGGTGCAGCTGCTGGGGCGAGCTGGGAGACGGGCTGTCGGGGTCCTGACTGTGGTGGTGGTGGTGGTGGTGTTGATGCTGGTGGTGGCCGGGGTGCACTGGCAGGTCGTCGGGGTGATGCGGGATCGCGCCGTATTGGTGATGGTGCTGCGGCTGCTGCTGCTGCTGCTGTTGCGCGTGGCCGTGGTGGTGGTGGTGATGCGCGCCCCTGTATCCCTCAAAACCTCCCGCTTGCAGCTGCTGCTGCACATGAGGGGGCGGAGGGTGCCCGTGGGCCGTGGCACCGATCAAAGCCTCCACCGCGTCTTCGGGCGTCAGGCTTAGCGTCTGCGGGTCGATCTGCTGCGGGTACGCGCCGCTGGGCATCCAGTACAGCTCCTCCAGATGGTTCTTCTGCTCCGTGGGGCTGAAGCTCGGGGAGGACGGCACGGAGCTGCACGGGGTGCTGATCGGAGTGGAGGACACGGAGCCCTGCGGCTGGAGGCGGTTGCACTGCCGTATATTGGAGCGGTCGAGCCCCGCCAATGCCTCTTTCTTCACCTCGAATTTCATTAAATCAAAGTCATTGACATATTCCAACGCCAGCGGGCTGGTGGGCAGCTCGGGCCCCATGGCGAGATCTGCGCTCATCGTGTCCCTGTTCTTCGGCAAAGTGTTTACCAACGTCGCAAAATCCGACTTTTGCCTTTGCGCATGCAATATTTCTGGATGGGTTTCCGAACGCGACGCGCTCGAGCGCATACAGTGTCACTCGGAAATGTTCAAACAGCAAACAAGAAAAAAAGAGAAAACTTTCAGGACTAATGCACTGCAAAAGACATTTGCCTCATATGGACGAACAGACCTCGACTTTCCGCTGCAGTCTTTTGGAGTCTCTACTCGCAGGACTGGAGGAAGAATAGGAAGAAGAAGAAAAAAAAGTCAAGTTTCTCTCTCGCGTCCCGTCGCCGCACTTGAACTCAAAGCATAAATTAAAGACACAAATGAGTACCGGAGAAGGGCTCCCGTCCCGATCCCGGATACTCCAGAAATATGTCCTTAAGCCAGCGACGTGTGCTGTGTTTCTCCAGCTCTGCACCGCAGAGAGTTCAGCTCGCTCTCACTCCTGAGTATTCAGACTGTAGCAGGACGCCAGACCTCTCCGCGCTGTTATAGTGTGCGCGCGCGTGACGTCAGAGGGGGCTGGCGACCAGTCAGATCGGTGGAATTAGCATAATGATCGTTGTTTGTGTGTTTGTCAGCTGACGGGATGAAGAAAGGGACAGTGGTATTTCGCCTATTGACTGATTTGATAAGGTAAAAGAAAAAAAGTACAACATGTGTTATATTTAATATAACACCTAAGTCATATTCTTATGAAAACATACACTTCAAATTAGTTTAAGTGAACCTTTTAAAATAAAGACAAAACCTTGAGATGATGCATGACTGTTTTATTTTAAATGATAGTCTGTGAGTTTGAAACATACAACTGCGGAATGTTTCATCAACCAATATCCAACACAATTGTTATTAAATTCCAATAATAGTAGCCTAAAGCTTGTTTCCATTGTGGCAAAATCACTCACTTAAACAAACATGTTTGGAGTAATCTCAACTCAACAAGTTTTCATGTGATTTACAAGGGAAAAAATGGTTTTATTTCTTATTAATATATACAAAAACGTCACGGAGAGAGTCAAGGTCGTTGCTGTCGATGATGTTAACGATGATGCTGAAGTTGTCTGTGAATGAGGACGCCCGCCAGACCCATCAGGTGTATGGTTTTGTTATTAGTGACTTTTGAATTTTCAAAGGTGAAAGGCTGGTCTCGCGCTGCGCGTGACGCTGGGTTGATGAAAACGCACCCAACGCTGCCCTCATGTGGCGCGCATGTTCACTGCCGCGCGCTCACCTCGCGCGCAGTTGCAGCCTTACATTATACAGGGCTATTCGACTGTAAGATACGTGAGTTTATCTGTGAATAAATTGAAACTGTTAATGAGAATAAAGAAATAATTTATAAATCTATGAACTTGGATGACCTGAAACGTTCGTGCGTAAAAGACGCAATGTGCGTTAGCGCTTTGAACATCTTTCATAACAGGTATGGTTACAGCGTCGTTTAAGCCTTTTGATTATTAGTGTTAGGCACACAAACACATTCATTATTCATTAAAAGTGCTTAAAATATTGCAATAAGTATAATGCCAGTGTGACTAACCGTAATAAAATACATATTGTTTTTATCGTTATTAACGCTGTCTGTCTGTATCTTCTATCTATAGGCCTATATATTTGTTGTTAATTATTCAATAACAAGTCCTCATTCCCTTCTCCGTCCAAAACCCGTATTTTCTTGTTGTTGTTGTTGACTTTTGACGCATTTTGATACATTTTACGATTTGCCATATTGCATTTTTGCTAACTATGTTGTCTTTGATCAGATATTAATAGAGTTGACTTTAAGAAACAGTCTCATAAATTATCCTGCTAAAACGTAGCAACCCAATCAATCCGGACAGTTTATTCAGCAAAACAAAAACTGCACAAAAGAGGCTATAGCCTATACTTTTCTTTATTATTTCAGCGACACTCACTTGCGTATCACTCCACGTATCATTGCGTATCACATTATAGGCTATAGGCTGTGTATTCATTATTTGAATATATTTTATAAATAATTATTTAAATTGTATAATTTTCCTTTTTTTTCCCACTACCATGAAAAGTAATTTTTCCTGTTTTCGGTCATTGCGATTTTTACTCACCCATATCACAAACAATAATGCCACTGCATCGCATCTCCATCAACTACAAAGCCAACAGTGAATTCTTTCATCGATATGAAATAATACAAAGCCCTAAAAGTCAGATAGTATCGCGTCACTCCAGAGATCATAACTCAGTGGAGGAAACATGTTGAGTCCGCCGGTACCGCGGGCCCGTCTCATCACGCGCGCGGGCCCGTACAGTCACGCGCTCTGATTCCCTCAGACTCGCCTCTACTGGTTCCTCTCTCTCTCTCTCTCTCTCTCTCTCTCTCTAATGGAGAGGAGATGCCGAAAAACTCTCCTGTCAGCAGCATATTGGTGGTTAATGATCTATTAAGTGATCCTCTTGCTTATGGACAGCGGAAAAAGTGTTGATGCACGCTTATTTGGCCTAATGAGATTCCCATCCTACGAATTTTAGGAATGAATAAGAGAAATAAAATCAGCTCAGAGATGTTTCAAAGAGCAGTTGTCAAAGCGAGACGTTGTGGACCGTGTGCCGGTGAGAGCATCAGGCCTCAGACAGTGGGCTTGAGAAGAATGCTGTTCTTGAGGGCTTTTTATTTTTTTTACCGCTCATAAGGACATATAGGACATTCAGCTGTGGACATCACGATAAGTAAGAAATATCGATAACCATATTTGTAAATCTGCATTTCTGGAAGTGTGAAGACAAGTGGATTTTGCTGTGTTTTTTAATTTTTAGTTTTAGTTTAAAACATTGCAGAATACTTTAGAAAAAAAGCAAAGGCACGTTTAATATTGCATGGTTTCATCAGATCAATGCGCGTGCGCGCGTGTGTGTGAGAGAGAGACAGAGAGACAGACAGAAAGTATTCTCTTGTTCCCTCGTCATCTTCCTCACGGGACACAAACAGGCGGTTGCGAAAGGCTTGTGCTCTGCTTTCTAGAAGAGTAAAGTGGGAAACAAAATACATCATCTATTAGGAGAGATGGGTATCAATATGTAACAGACATGACTATAAGAACTTGAACCAATTTGGCACTAATGATATAATATCAATGACATATCCACTTCTCTAGAAGATTCTTATTCTTATTCCCATTCAACGTTATGTCATGAATTTCATCTGTGAAAAGACCGTTCTTGCCCATAGGCCTATTTATATTCTTAGGGTGTTACTGTTAATTCGTGGCTATACAGTCGGTTGTTGATTATCAACAGCTTCAAAAGTAAAATGCACAAAATGTATTTATGTCGCAAACCAATAAAAACAGTGTTGTTATTATTAGGGTATTCTGATGTAACCTTGGTAATAATAAATTACCAATGGGAAGAGATTCATGCTTAAGTGAAATAAATGCGTGTTTAAAAATATAATTTGAAATCTCTTAAAGGCAGGCATTTCATATATGAATAATAATAATAATAATAATAATAATAAAATAAAACAACGAAAATGACTAGTACTTTATGCAACGATACAGACATCCATAGATATTGAGACTTACAGGCTATCGGAGTAGAAAAAGAAGATAGGCGAGTCCGAGTGCGCTTGATTAGATATCAAATGTCTCGAACTGTGATGCTGATGAAATCGGAAAGCGAACCACTTTTACCAACCGAGTAACTTCATAACGAGGAGCCGAAAGATTTACAAGAGTGCGACGCCCCTAGTGGAGAAAACCCGCACACACACACCTGAGCACAGCCAAATCACGCCTGCAACTTCTCTTTCTTTCTTTATTCTAACGCAGATATATACAAACAAAGTACAGATAAACGAATAAATAAATAAATAAATAAATAAATAAATAAATAAATACATTTCAAGGTCTGTGAAAACAAAGTGACTCATTGGTTCTGTTAGAAAAATGACATGTAACATTAGATTTCCACCGAATGAGACAAATTCACTACAGACCCACAAAGCAATGGCTTATTTGTGATTGCAATTATTTTATTAGAAAATGTGCATGCATTAGTGTTTCTGACATCAGTGTGTATTACAGTATTGGACGGTTTGTTCTAATACTGCGCCACGTAAATACCAATGCTTTGCACGGTATTATTAAAAATGCATGTCTATTAATATAAACAAATAGCTTGTCTCCTCAGTTGTTAGTAAAGATAACAGTTGAGTGCATGTGTTTGGAACGCGCCTTTATAAAACACGACGCCGTCAATCAAAGAAGGCTCTGAATCAGGCGATACTATAATGACTGATGAAGGAAAAGTTGAGGATATAGCTATTAGACATGGAATTATGGGTTATCTTTGGTTTAAGGATTCTGTCTGACCTCCATGATAATCACCACCTCATTATCATCAATCATCGTTATATACTGCCTTTATTATTAATATCCATAATTTACTATATGAATACACGTAAAAGAGACCTAAAATACAGGGGTAGCCTATTTAAAAACAGGCTATAAATAATTGAGGGCAGGGGGGGAAAAAAAGAATATTTCAGAATGGGGCATTTTCCAGTTTGACTTTGTGCCAAATGAAGCGGTCATTATTTTTATATGGGTTATTCGTACGATCAGATGCACTTTATTTCCACTCGTTGTGATTTTACATCAATAGGCCATGCGTTTATTTCACAAAACATATCAAAAGCGGTGAAACATACAATATTTATATTCTTTACATCATTTCAAGAGCTTTGTAGGCTATTATTCGTGATATTGCAACGCTATCAGCACAAAATAGCGTCTGTTGTGAAGACAACAACAAAAAGTTTTTTAAAAATGTATGTAGCGTTGTGACAGTATTAAGATTTTTTTTTTTTTTTTTTAAATAGAGCACAAGTTAAATATCATGCAAAATCAGCTTTTATAAATTATTTAGGCCTTGTTAAGATTTTGCGCTGAATCCAAAATTCAGTCAAATGTGAATATAGCGTAAAAAACAATCCTGGCTGCGTAATGAGCAACTGAGGACGCTATTTTAGGCTATTTAAATGTTATAAATAGATCAGTATTGTAAATGGAAAAGCAAGAGGCGCATTCCAGACATTATAGCGCACTGATCTCACTATATAACGTGTATTTAGGCTAACGTGTAGCCTACACTTTCAACAATTTAGCTTTTTTTATTTTTATTTTTATAATGGTAATGCAACACAGACTTGCTATGTGTCGCACATTACCCAGCGTCCCAAATGCACCGAATACTGGCCGAGTTTTGACAGAGGATGCTACAGGCTGCGAGAAAACGCGATGGGAAACGAGAGGAAAGCGCGCACTCGATCTCCAAGAGCGCGAATAATTCTGAGTTTGGAGACAGAGAGCGCGCGCGGTGAAGAAGGCGGATGAGCAGAAGAGTAGGAGAGGTGAGAATAAAAAAAAAAAAGAGAGAGAGAGAAAGAAATGCTTGCTAAAAATCATTAATCTTGCCGGGATCTGTCACGGCACGCCGGCGACACAAAGAGGGTCCAGAGAGTCGGAGCAGTGAAGTCAGTGACCCGCTGCCAATTGCTTGTGAAAAGCCCACCAGCCTTTAATAGACTTTTGCTGATCCGACACTTGTTTGCGGGCCGGCACAAAGGGCCGATGTGAGCACCTGACAGCAGCCCGCAGGCCCCGGGCTCCACTCCTGCCCCGTGATGAATGACCCTGAGCCCGGAGGAAGAGGAGGGTGGGGGCCTAAACAGATCTGGACGGGGATTTTACAAGTTTGATGTTTGAAAACAAGAGTGGACAGAGACAAAGATTAATTGGGAACTAATATAAAAATAGTGTAATATATTCATTCATTCATTCATTCATTCGTTCGTTCGTTCCTTCAGTCAGTTAGTCAGTCAGTCATTTTTTATGGTTTGTTTTCATTTATGCTTGTGCATTTTTTATTTGGTTATGTTGCCATGCAAGGAACTTCACGTTTTCTCAAAATTATGACTGGAATTTCTTAGTCCGCGATGTCATCTCTATAGTCAGATTCGTGTGAAAACTAATATCACACGAATCAAAAGTAATAATAACAAAACAATTAAAAAAACAATTCTTAGTTTCAGTATTGGCATAGGTACAGCAGTAGTGTGTTTTACATTTTTATGTTGCTCTTTCAAATGTATTTTATTTTATTTTATTTTATTTTATTTGTTTAAACCTGCTTGCTGATTAAATGGAAACCTTGAACTACAAGATTACAGATATTTCCTCTCAGATAACGGCAGAGAGAGAGAGAGAGAGGGGGGGGGGGTTTCTCACCCCTTACTCAGACAAGCCCATTTAGCCTTGATATATTGGAGTCTTAATACATTCCATTCTCACCCCACAAATGCAAATGGTTTCCTCCAATCCTCACCAAAACACATTAATATGGACTGTTCCATTTCATCAATATATTTAACTCTTTTTCCATAATGAAAAAGTTAAACAATTCAGTTAAAAAGTTAATGCTTATGGTTTATTTTTCAACAAACCACTCCTTTTAAATGCAAGAGGATACATCTCCTCTCTCATACTCTTATTTCATGTATTTTTAAAACTTTAAGACTCTGCGTATGCATCTGTGCCAACTTCATAGAAGATGTACTGTAGTTGTTTTTGGAAGGGGGCGGGGATAGAGTGAGGATATGCAAACACACACACACACACACACACACACACACACACACACACACACACACACACACACACACACACACACACACACACGCACACACACACGCACGCACACACACACACACACACACACGCACACACACACACACACACACGCACACACACACACACACACACACACACACACACACACACACACAAACCCATGAATGAATGATGTGTTCAAGCCCTCATCCTCCATCATGTCTGATTAATGTTAGTGTATTGTTAGTGTAGGGTGCATCCAGGCAGTGGCTTATGGTAGTGAATATAGTTTGATATCTCTGTATAATGCAAAATCATTAGTTATAGATACACATGTGCTTTTCCCACACACATACACAATATAGTATTCAGATGTATAAAACATAAAAGCATTCCTTATTTACTGTGCAGTTTTCAGCAATAAAACACACATCAGTTTTCCACATAAATAACCCTTCTACAGTCCTCCATCTCCTTCACTAACTACATATGACAGAATTATACCATACACATTTATACCAGTTCAAATAAAGTTCTCAGGTACAAACATTCAGACCAGCGTACGACTGAGAGTGAGATGAAAAAAAAAAGAAAAAGAAAAAAAGAAACAGCAAACAAGGGGAGGAGGGGGGCTGGTTGAATATAGCTTGTAAATAAATCTGTTTGGGAATTGGGGGTGTAAGGATGAAATATGGAGACCGGGATGTAGAGCAATGTGAAAAACTAGGGAACGCCAGGGAATAACAAATCTTCCCACGTAGCTCCCCGGAAAAATAAATACGCGGCTCTGTAAGAGCCATCCATCTGGGATACGAATCACAACAAAGACGTTCCCTGAGCACCCTCCTCTTTCCCCAGCCTCCTCGTCCTACACCTCCTCATCTGCTCCTCTTACTTCTGCTTATTCGCTCGCTCATTTTTATCCCGCTTTATTTATTTGTTTGTTTGTTGAATCAAATGGAAACTGCCGTGGGGAAGTCAGGGGGTTGTTTATTGGTTTTATAAATGAAATGTGATTTTTCTCTCTCTTAAATGGTTTCTCTGGTGATGTGTGTGTGTGTGTGTGTAGCTCTAAGTAATGACTGCACACCAGGGATTTTATAAACAAATACCACCGGTGACCATTTAAAAGTCTTGCTGGTATATTGGATTGAACTAGTCCGAATGAAAAAGATGCTTCATAAAGCCTTAGCCCGACACACATTCATTTAGTCCGTCGCAGAGTGCATTAAGACCTGCCGTAAATTTGAGGGATATTAAAGATCTGATAGGAAAAGCACAGCCTTTAATGCCTATCGAGAAACGTGGTATATTTTTTTTCTGTTTTTTAGCACTGCGGCCACAAACGCCTGCCGAAAACTAGACTAATTTTACAGTAAGCTCTGTACTCTTTTTCATAAGCACTTTACCTTCACATGCACCGTTAAACACAATGAATGTTAAGTGAGATTAAGTACATAAACAGAAATGAGACCATATACATACAGATATATTCAATATAATATGGTTCAATTTCATATTTTAAAAAGGATTAAATACATTTACATTGGTAACTGAGTTGTAGAATAAACAGAGGAAAAAGAAAATTAATTATTGTTCATTGTTGCACTACATAAAAAGTGAAAAATGTGGCATTTTATTATTCCTGTAGCATGCTATGTTTGCTAGATTCTCATGCTAACTGAAATATCAAAAGATGATTATTGTTCGTAAAATGGAGTTGTCGGTTAGGATCATTATATGTTGAGCGTTAAGGTTTATGATCCTGGAGAAAACTGACTGGAAAGAGAGTTGGAAAATTAATGTGTTTGACTGAGGTGATGCCTTTTTTTTATTTCAGGTTAGAATCCCAATTCTGCTCAGCATGCATTATCTGAAGCACTTCTGCGATCTGTATCTGTTTCTCTTATAATTGCTCTTTAATCGCTTTCTAATCAGGCAGAACTAGGCACCTGGACCCGTGTCCTGAGAAGGAAAAGTCAATGACCCATGCCGCTGAAATCCACTGGAAATATGTGAGTTTGAAATGATGAAGACTGAAACGGATGTACACTTTATTTTGATGCTCTACAACAGGCAACTTTTTCTACTCACCCTAACTTAACAGAAATGAGAGTTAGTTGACATGTAGTTGCTTATAGTTAGTAGAAAGTCTAAAGTGGACCATCAAAATGAAGTCTTAAAGCGTTAGTTCACCCAAAAATGAAAATTCTGTCAGTAATTACTCACCCTCATGTTGTTCCAACCCCGTAAGACCTTCAGAACACAAATTAAATGACCTGTAGTCCAAATGACTACAGTGGCTCAATCTCAAGTTTATAAAGCGACGAGAATACTTTTTGTGCGCAAGAGAACCCCAAAAATAACGACTTTATTCCACTATTCATTTCCTTCTCTCTGGGCCTCGAGTTATTTCACGTAGTGTTTTAGTGCAGCGCTTCTGTGTTGTACGTCACACGTATGCTGAACAGGAAGGAAGGGGGGCGGTAGATGGGTGCAACTGTGATGCAATTATTAAAGGAGAACTCCGGTCAATTTTAACATTGAGCTAATTTTTTTGTACATTTGGAGTGCTGTCAATACAGAGAACAACGACAAAAATCGGTGTTGCCTACACCGAGTTATTCTATTTTTAAAATTTGCACCCTGTTGACTTCAATGGGGCAAGTACTAAACCTGCTTTTAGGCTCTTAACATCCTTGATGTGTCATTACAAGTGCACAGAAAATGTGAGTGATTCCTTCTGAGAGAACACGAGCGGATCTGACTGCAGTAGATGTAAAAGATATGTAAAAAAACGAAAAACAGGATGTAAACAGGTATTTGCGCTGGCTTAAATAACATCATTTTTATACATATCTTTCACATCTACTGCAGTCAGATCCGCTCGTGTTCACTCAGAAGGAATCACTCACAAGGCTGGGCACTTGTAATAACACATCAAGGATGTTAAGAGGCTAAAAGCAGGTTTAGTACTTGCCCCATTGAAGTCAACAGGGTGCAAATTTTAAAAATTGAATAACTCTGTGTAGGCAACACCGATTTTTGTAGTTGTTCTCTGTATTGACAGCACTCCAAATTTACAAAAAAATGAGCTCAATGTTAAAATTGACCGGAGTTCTCCTTTAATAATTGTAATTTTTGCATCACAATAAGTGTATTGTGATTGTCAAAACCTTTAAGTAACTAAACTATATTTTATTAGGTTTAGTGACAACATGTTACAATGTTTACATGGTTCGATTTCTGGTAAGCTAATACGCTTTTTTATTATTTCAGTTCAATTCACTTATTATGATTTGATTTAATATTGACTCATTTGGATAAATATTAGGTAGGCTACACAAGATAGGCATTAATTTTTCTCAAGAAAAAAACGACTCACCTAATGCTGTAAACAGAGATCCCTATCAGCTGGCAGTATTGGTTAAAAATAACACAAATTAAATATAATGCGTTTTTTAATTATAACAACAACTTTATTTAATGATAAGTAAAAATATAATAAACATGCAATAGTACACATATTTAGCAAAATACTCTCTATAGCTCTTTTTTCTAGCCAACTAACGTGCCTAACTTATATTATGGTCATTAAATGGCTTTCCTGAGGTAAATGTTATGACATAATTGTTCTCCAACTGTTTTATTGACCCCTTTGATTGATGGGTCGATATTATGTATGAGGAATATACATTTCGGTAAGTTGTACTGTATCTTTCAGCAGTGTTCATTCGCGTTTAACGTTATTTACTATCAGCTAGAGATGATCGGTTAACGTGCCGCTAGGGATCTGTCGTGTCACATTTACAAGCGCCAAAACGGTATTGTCTGAATTTCGTAATAAAAGTGACAGAGTCTGAGAGCAGAGATTTTTTATATCATAACTAACCTGCTCTGTCAAGTCTGTCGGTCTCCGTGTCCTCTTTGCTTCGCGATTTTTCTGTGCGTGAGAAAATGGATATGTGGCTACATCATTCGTTCAAATTCGTAGCATGCGTTGTGCTTGTTGCGCTTCATTGGTTGTCTTGCAATGTGCCTGCTTAGATGCTGTCGAATCAAAACAACGTGGGACTACAGTGATTGGATGTCTTGCAGGCAGCGCGCGTGCTCTCTGCATGCATACAGGTGGTGCACATTTTTTCACAGATGCAAATAAACAGAGCGGCGTGTGAACGTTTTTTCCCCAGTTTTCATGGGAAGTAGCAAGTCTTCTCGAGTCAAAAGGCGCAAGTCCAAGTGAAGTCACGAGTCATTGATGTTAAAGTCCAAGTCGAGTTGCAAGTCTTTGTACATTTTGTCGAGTCGAGTCTGAAGTCATCAAATTCATGACTCGAGTCTGACTCGAGTCCAAGTCACATGACTCGAGTCCACACCTCTGGTCTTTAATACCTTTTCTGGGCCAGCAAGTTATAATGCCTTAGAAGCCTATGGAGGAGTGATCCAGCTCTCAGATTTCATCAAAAATATCTTAATTTGTGTTCCGAAGATGAACGAAGGTCTTACGGGGTTGGAACAACATGAGGGTGAGTAATTACTGACAGAATTTTCATTTTTGGGTGAACTAACCCTTTAACAATAATTACTGTCCTCAATAGTGCATCTTTTGGAGTGGAATTCTGTGAGCGACCTAATTGCAATAATTGAATAATTTTTGATTGTTTAGTTTTTAGATTTTGCCTTTATTTAATTCACTAAATAAAAGTCCTTCACAATCACTATAGTATTCTATGTAATAGTCATCATATGGTCTATGTGTGGTCACTGAATCATATGGAATGGATGTTTAATAGCCATTTATGTTTGTAAATCGTTGATGTATTGCACTCATATCTGCTTTAGTGACTGTTTCCAAGTTATTTCCTCTCCTTTTCAATCGCTGAACCGAACCATGTATCACTGCCACCCCAGCCCACGTGCCACATAAATTAAACGAGTTTCTCTTTGTGCTCTCAACAGCGTGACGTCGTTGCTGTTTCCAGGCCTTTGGAATATCATCACTATCACGTGCGTTGAGGTACTCTTGTATTGTACGACCGCAGCACTTCAACCATGTCGGTCTCTCTTGTCGTTCGACTCTGATTTCACAGTTTGTGTCCTGTGAAATATGCCTTACTTGTCTACCATATTGACCCCCTCCTTTATCTTCTCCATATAGGGGAATCTCTCCAAGCCTGTCAAGAACATGTCTAGGTCATATTTTACCCAAAAATCAATAATAATAACATTTTTGCTTTTAAAAAACAAGGTCTGTTTTTGCTCTGTTAGATTGTTTAGTCTATGATCCAATCACACTCCACCATTCTCTCCTGGTCTCTTTATCAGACTTTAACAGATAGGGCTTTTAAGTGGTTTTGCTGTATATGGTTTCTGCAGTTTATCACTATATAAAGCATATTCAGGAACAAAGAGAGAGAAAGAGAAACAGATGTTGAGAAAGATAGATGGAGTTAATGTGGGACTTATCTCTTGGTTTGGTAATTACAGAGGAGAGTTTCCTGCTCTGATTTCCTGAGCAAATTTTGCCCAAAGTATACTTAAGGGAAGTACACACACACACATGCAGTGTTTTTGGCTGTGAGCTTGCCTGTCTGAAACTCTGAACCGAATCTGTCATGGAGCTCGGCAAGTGAGAGAGACTGTAATAGAAATAGAGAGAGAGGGCAGAAGCTTTTAGAGCCGATCACTCCACCCACCCTCTGGAAGGCACTTCCTGTGGTAATGGACTGTCCTGATGGGAGGATGATATGTGAAATAATGTGAAGCCCACACATCACCTGTTGCTCAATTAACTCAACAGTTCAACACACACACTAACCTCACTGTAAAAAATGATCGTGATTTTAACGGTAAAAGACTGTAAAAATGATACGGTGAATAACTGTAATAGATCTAACCGTACATTTAATGTTCGTTATGCATTTAATGTAACACTGTTAAATTTACAGGTTTTGGAAGTGAAAAAGAACAAGTCATTGTGTAATTTACTGTCAAAAACCGTAAATTGACATTCCCACAATTCCCTGGGAGGCACTTCACATTTGATGTATTTTTGTTGAAATAACTGTTTCTTCATAGTTTTTCTTAGTTTTTTTTTTCTAATCAGTTTTGTGAATTAGAATGGTTTTATATTGCATTTAATGTTGTTAAATTAATGCTTATTGCATTTTTGTTAAATATCATGTGTCTTACCATGATGGTGCCGGTTGACCACAGCTACCTGTTTTTTATCATATTTGTTTTTTGTTTACAGTGTAACAGTCTACTAATACTCTAATAAGAGTTAGTTGACATGTAGTTGCTAAGTTACTTATAGTTAGTAGAATGTCTAAAGTGGACTCGAAATAAAAGTGTAACTATTATTATTATTATTATTATTTTTACATGTACAAGACAGGATTTGTTTGTTGTTGTCAACTATCTTGTAACAAGTAACAAATGTTGTAAACTTTATTTAAAAATGTAATGTATTTTTTTTTTGGCAGGTATTAAGCTACTGTTTACTGTAATGATCATGTGTATTTGTAACATTAAAGTGCTAAATGCAAGAGGTGAACAGTTTGTCCGGCAGGCTGGTAGTTTGAGGCCGCTGCTGTAGAACATAAAGTCCTGAAGCTTTAACTTTGCAATTACAACATTACGTCTATTCCCAGTGAACAAATTTGTCCTGCACGTTTCCAGCACAAGGCTAGAGAAGATCGACTGAGTCTGTTTGGGTCATATTTACATCTCACACAAGTGAATGTGAGAGTGCATGAACAATCAGAGGTAAATACGGGGCCGACAGCCCATTTGTTTTTTAGCCGATGGTGATGCATGTTTGTGCAGCATGTAGCACATTTGTACAACAGCAGGCCAGGAAAGGGAGGTGAGTAATGAAGCAGTGCTTCCTGTCCACTCTCAATGCTATTTTTATTAGTGTGTCTCTTATGCTTTCCATTTTTCATATAGCGTGGGCTGGTTGACAAGGATGGACATTGCGCTGCTCTTGAGAGCACGGGAGACACCGGGAGAGGTGATCGTGGCTCAGCATGTTTGGGTTTATTCCCTAATGTCATCATCGGTCTTGTGTCTCAGCCTGACTGGTGGTAGCCACCCAAAATGCACGTGCACATCGCTGAGACATCTGTGTAAGAAAGGGTGTAAGAAAGGTGGACCAAGTCATTTTTTTTTTTTTTTTTGCCATGCAAGTACATAATAGTCAAGTCAAGTCAAGTCAAGTTTATTTATATAGCGCTTTTCACAACACAGGTTGTATCAAAGCAGCTTCACAGTAATAAATTAGAACAATACATCAATGTTTGTTTCTAGTGGAACGTCTACGTTCGGTAATGCTGATCAATAGTATCGTTGATTGATTAATTTAATTAAATATCCCCAAATATCCCCAACTGAGCAAGCCAAAGGCAACAGTGGCAAGGAACCGAAAAACTCCATCAGGTGACCTAATGGAGAAAAAAAAAAACCTTGGGAGAACCCGGGCTCAGTCGGGGGCCAGTTCTCCTCTGGCGTTTATGAACTAGAGGTCGGATTTAACTGTAGGATTAAAAGTATTATATGAATGCCTGGCTGAAGAGATGCGTCTTTAATCTAGTTTTAAACTGGGAGAGCGAGTCTGAGCAACGAACAGTATCCGGAAGACTATTCCAGAGTTTTGGTGCTAAATGTGAAAATGCTCTCCCTCCTTTGGTGGACCTAGATATCCTAGGTATGACCAAAAGCCTCGAATTTAGTGACCTTAAAGAGCGCGATGGATTATAGGGCGATAGAAGATCGGTTAAATAGACTGGAGCTAAGCCGTTTAGGGCTTTATAAGTCAGTAGCAATACCTTGTAATTAATACGGGACTTTATAGGTAACCAATGTAGGGATGATAAAATCGGTGTTATATGATCATATTTTCTTGATCTAGTTAGAACTCTAGCGGCGGCATTTTGGACTAACTGTAGCTTGTTTATTAAGGATGCAGGACAACCGGCTAATAACGCATTACAGTAATCTAGTCTCGAGGTCATGAATGCATGAACTAACTTTTCTGCGTCAGAAACTGATAGCATATTACGTAGCTTAGCAATGTTTCTAAGGTGGAAAAAGGCTGTTCTTGTAACATATGAAATATGATTTTCAAAAGACAGGTTGCAGTCTAATATAACACCCAGGTCTTTTACTGTAGAGGATGAAGTAACAGGACATCCTACTATGTTAAAGTTGTATTGTGAGAGGTTTTGTGGGTGGTTTTTTGAACCGATAAGTAGTACCTCTGTCTTGTCTGGATTTAATAAAAGAAAATTATGCGTCATCCAATCTTTTATATCTTTAACACACTCTGTCAATTTGGATAATTTAGCGTTTTCATCTGGCCGTGATGAAATATAGATTTGAGTGTCATCAGCATAACAATGGAAACTAATTCCATGTTTCCTTATAATATTTCCAAGTGGTAGCATATATATTGAGAATAATAGAGGGCCTAACACAGATCCCTGCGGCACTCCATAGTTTACTGGAGTTATGATAGATTTTTCTCCATTTAAATAAACAAAATGGTAGCGGTCAGATAAATACGATCTAAACCAGCTTAATGCTTGTCCTTGAACACCAGTATAATTTTGTAGTCGATCTAAGAGTATTGTATGATCTATAGTATCGAACGCAGCACTAAGATCAAGTAAAACTAATATTGAGATACAGCCTTGGTCAGAAGCTAAAAGTAAATCATTTGTGATTTTAACGAGCGCAGTTTCAGTGCTATGATGCGGCCTGAATCCAATACGTTGAAAAAGCTATTCATAAATCCCATACATCTCAATGGCCCTGCATGGAAGTCTTTGACCATGCTGTTATCTTTGCTCAATGGCACTCAAATCCAGGGGGAAAAAAATTGCGGCCTTTTAAGATCACGGCTGCGAATAAATACTTGTAAAAAAAATATGGGACTGTGCGCATCCATGTTGTGCAATTTGCAACACATATCAGTGGAAAAACATGCCTCTACCAACATTTTTGCAGAACTCAAAACATGTACCAATACATACAAATCACTGCAGTTTCCAACGGAAATGAATTCATGAGTTCACACTCAATCAAGCGTAGTGTTCGTTCTGGCAGGTCAGTCAAGACTGCATGAGCTGACTCCCAACTGATTCACGTCGACCTATAGCAATATGACGCCTATCACAGCATCCACATATAAACTCAATCAGTATTATCAGCACTTTTATCACGTTGCTCAGAAGCAAATTACCCTCCTCCATCCCCAGCTCCTCCTCTCGTCAGTCAGGACTTGAATACCCTTCGAATCAGAATAATTCTCGACTGCAACCTCGACTGCAATATATTTATGTTGGTTCTGTTCTGTTTACCATAAGGCGGTTATCTCTGCTTTCCCTGCTCTTCATGGATGTGCAGGGAGTTCTTCCCCAGAACAGAACCAATCCAAAATCTATGCTAATTGTCAATCACCTTTGACGATAGTGGTCCTGACAGAAATCAGATTAATCAGAGGAACCAGTCGAGAGTGAGGAGTCGGAGTGGCTGAGGGATGCAGAACAACTGTTGTGAGGAACATAGGTGAGTCAGCCATGTATCTTCTGCTGTTTGGCTAGACTATTTGTTCCTCCAGAGCTGGCTGCTTAAGCAAATGTGTTTTTGTCTTACATTTGCTTTTGTTAACACTATAGGGTACGTTTACGGTTTAGTGTAGGTGTTAGCCTACAGGATAAGCTACCTTTTAGTGCCACTCCCCAAACACTTTCCGAACTGCTGTGTTACGTACAACAATCACGTAGTAAAACGTTGTCAGATTCACGTTCATCTGGTTTGGAAAAACCTGAATGTGCTAATAGCAACATATTCTTTGATTGACTTAAAAACCTATGTGGCTCCAATGAATCAGGGGAAATTCTTGTAAAAGAGCTTGTATTAGGCCACTTGTATGACTGCAGACTTAATCACATGTAAGTAGAAATTTTGGTTTCACTTTATTTTGATGGTCCCTTTAACACATTGTGTTGACTATAAGTAACTTTGCACCTACATGTCTCCTAACTCTCATTAGTGTGTTAGTAAAGTATTAGTAGACTGGTAGGGTTAGGGTTAGAATAAGTTGACATGCAGTTGTAAAGTTACTTATAGTCAACAGAATGTTCAAAAGAGACCAGAAAGTGTTACCAATTTATTCACAATGAAACTAAACAGACATAGGCAGTGAAGGTGCATCCTCACACCTCCACAAAGTCCAACTGAGGAGGGAGGGTGGGGGCTCTTGAGGCGGACAAGGGGCTGGAAACAGGAGGAGCCAGGAGCATGCGGAGCCAGGTGGGGACCCAGAGGTGATGGAAGTAGACACCCAGGCTGGGGCTACGAGACCATGCAACATTGATGGTTCTGGACACCAAGGCGGAGCCAAATCAACGAGTGTCCGAGGTGAAGCCGGTGGGACTGAGGACCAAGATAGAGCTGGAGGGTAGGTGGAGCCCAACAGAGCCGAATAGATTGAGAGACGAAGCACAGCTGAAAGCCCAGAAGTCCGTGGCGCAGGCAGAAAGACTTCTGACCAAGACGGAGCCGGAGGGACGAGGGTCTTTTCCTCTGGTGGGCTGGCGTAGTCTTCTTCCACTGGGCAGACAGTGAAGGGCGATCCACAATTTGCCAGTATTCACTGTCCAGATGTTTTCCAGAGGACCATCATTTTGTAACTATATTACGTTTGGGCAAATTGGTGGCTAATTCGTATTAATTTGCTCAATTTCATTCTTACTTTTTTGAATGCTCCACTGGCAATTAGGTTTAGGAGTGGACCTCCATGTTTTTTCTAAAAAAAACGCGTGTTTCCATACAAATCACATCGTACTTCATAAAATAGTTACATTTTCATTTCCTAGTTCATTTAATTCCCATTTGATTGGGTTTGCTAAAACAGGTCCAATTAAGTGTATTGTTAAAAAGTTGGTTGCTTGTGTATATGTGAGAGTATATTTATGTGTGAAGCTATCTATAAGGGAGGTTTGAGAAAGATGACATGTAAATATGTAGTTTTGTGCAAGCTGTGCTAAAGCAACTTGTTTAAAAATAAACCAATTCCCAAGACTGATGATTCACAAAGTCGTTCAGATTATATGCTCTTTCATGGCCCTGGGGATCCTCAGTGTTTCGCATCCTTTAATTTAGCACAGGCTTTGAAACAGGCAGATCTAATGGGGGCTCTTAATTCGGATGACAGGTTTAGCGGCAGTGAGTTACAGAAGCGCAGCATGTTTACTTGTCAAGACCCAGTGAGGCCTCACAATGGGTTGGTTCTTACCTTACCCACCCCTTTTCCTTGTTCTTCTCCACTAAAATTGTTTGCTTCAGTGTCATTCACATTGAATTAAAATTCACAGAGGGATTGCATAATTGTGAGACTTTCACAGGAGACAAATAAAAAAATTGTCACAGGACAGATTCAGGTGACAGAAGTCAGAATATGCCCATACGAAAATCACTTCCACTATGCTAAGGTGTTGTGATTGGTATCAAGAATCGATATGTTAAGGTCAGAGCAAAATCAGTAAAGGCTGGAATACACCAAATTATTATTTTTTTCTCAGATTTTTTCCCCAATTTGCAGCCAGTCAACACTAGTTGCCGAAAGTCCTAGCCAGTAGGAGTTGAAAGATTTCACAGATCAAAATCGTGCAGTGTACGATGGGCAAAGACTACGAGTTTTTAGCTTCAGACTTTGATTCCATTCAGTCAGAGGATATCAAACATGTTCTGTTTTGGCCACATGATTCTGCATGTGTTTGTAGTATTTAAACGACTCTGGATGACAAACTCTAGTGTATGATGCACCATTTTTCTCTGTAGCAAGTCAGCAAGTGTATGATGCCTGATGTTTTAAAATATGTTAATGCAGAGTATGGGGTTTGTTCAAATACCTCACCCTAAGTATGAGAAACACTAATAGCAATGCTGGCTTTAGCAAACACCATTAATAATTTAACACTGTAATTAATTGTTTGGACTGAAATCATGTTAATGGCTAGCATGCATCTACAAAGCATTCATTTTTAAGTAAAACAAAGAAGAATTAGGTAAAACTTTAATTGTTGTGATTTTAACCTTTAGTTTTTTGCATTCTTTAGCTACATCCTCCCTATTTTTCTCTCACTTTCTCATTCTTTCCCTCTCTTTGGAGACTCTAGTGGTCTGGTCAAGCGTGGTGATCCATCTCTGTCAGCACGCTAAAATGATAATGCCAATTAAATGAGACGGGTAATTGCCCTGAGCCTCAAAAGAGCAGCGGGTGTGGAGCAGGAATGAGAGGCCGACCCGTGGGACCCGTGGAGCCAGTCACGGAGCAGGGGAGAGACCAATGGGTGCAGAGATGTGATATGTAATTTTTAACCTTTACTGATCACCATTGGCCTCCACTGGGAAGAACTAGAGACACACAGTAGCACATGTACACTGCATACTCAGACGTGGACGTTTACCCAATCTAGTTACAGGCTTTTGCAGAACTAACCACAATGGAAAATAGGTCCCCATTAATTAGGTTTCCATGCTATAATTAGAAACTCTTGTTGACAAGATGAATAGTTGTGTTTATTCACTGTAATTATTTTTTCTACTTAATGCTTTCATCTGTGAGCAGTACATTCAAAATTGGAGAATGGACAAAGTTCAGAGCACAATGCACAGAAGTTAAATGCCATATGAGAAACTAGTAAACAATCAATATAATGCACAACTATACACACACATAACGCACATGAAGTGCCAAATAATACAGTGTGCCATGAAACATGCCCTGATATGAGTCCATCAACTTATAATGAATGCATTCATTCATTAGTCATTAGTAAGAATTGTGCATGTGTCAATATGGTCCACCTGTCCTCAGAACAATTGTGTTGTCTGTGCAGTCCAGTTTCTTGTACTAATCAGGAACTAATCAGATGGTTCATGATGTAGTATCTCTGAATAATAATGTATGTCACAGTTTTTTTGGAACCCCACACATACACCAAAAACTTGATTTTATTGCCAGTTTTCAAGCAAATGATGACAGCATTCACATGCTCATTTTGTATGGGAATTGAGATTGGGCCAAGGTAGAACAGTTTAGAGTGATGCTTCTAGTAAACATGTGTGGAGTTTACATAAAGGGTTAGTTCACACAAAAATGAAAACTATCCTATAATTGACTCACCCTCAAGCCATTGTAGGTGTAAATGACTTTCATTTTTCAGCCAAACACAATTTGAGTTATAATAAAAAATATCCGGGCTCTTCCAAGCTTTATAATGGGAGTGAATAGTACCTGAGATTTTGAAGCCCAAAAAAGCAGATCAATCCATCATAAAAGTAACCCATACGGCTCCAGGGGCTTAATAAAGGCCTTCTGAAGCGAAGCCATGCGTTTTTGTAAGTAAAATATCCATATATAAAACTTTATAATCACTGGCTTCTGGGAACAGTCGTACATGTGTCTAGTTTCGGCTGAAGAGTGACCTGTGTCCTACGTCAGAGGTCACTCTTCCGCCAGAACTAGACTCACGTACAGCCTTTACAGGAATCCAGTGAATATAGTTCTATGTTATTATTTATGTTATAAATATGGATATGTTTCTTACAAGATTGCATCGCTTCGTTTCAGAAGGCCTTTATTTACCCCGATGGAGCCGTATGGATTACTTTTATGATCTTTTTAAAATATCAGGTACTATTCACTCCTATTATAAAGCTTGGAAGAGTCAGGATATTTTTGGCTGAAAGAAGAAAGTCATATGCACATAGGATGGCTTGAGGGTGAGTACATTATGGGAAAATGTTCATTTTTAGGTGAACTAACCCTTTTACTACTTCTGTTAAGATATACCAAGATTGGGGAAACTGATGTGGCATCCATTTGTAGTGTGGTGTGGAGTGCACTAGAGTAATCAATCAGTGTTGACTCCACATGATCTGGGACAGGGGTGTCCAGTCCTGTTCCTGGAAAGCCACCTTCCAGCTGAGTTTAGCTTCAGCCTAATTAACACACCTGAGCCAGCTAATTAAGGTCTTCGGGATTCTACAATTCCAGGCTGGTGTGTTCGAGCCAATCTCTGCAGGAAAGCAGTCCCCCAGGAGGGGGATTGGACACCTAGTCTGGGACGAGAGGTAGGAGATTTCATAATGTCTGATGTGAGAGCAAACTTGTCCGTAAGGTTAATGGGATGTCCCATCTTTAGCATCTAGAGCAACTTGTACTACAGGGGTGTTCAAGCCTGCTCATGAATAATTCAGTTCTCCAACACACCAACCTTCTCTTTCGCACATGCGTGGGCATTTCTAGTAATCCCGAACTCCTGAACTCTGCAGGAAGGTGACCCTACAGGAGCAGGATTGGATCTTCCTGTTGAAGAGTGCATGTCATCAACAACGTGGACTGATCCTATTAGGGCTCACTGCATTGCTTGTGTGAACTATCAGTAGCCCAAAATAGTCTGGGACTCACAGAGAAGTAAAAAAGGTAGAGATGAAGGGTGACTGATTATAAAACTGGTGGTGTCATCTCAGTAACCTTCCTGTTTTACCAAGTTACCTGCCCATTAGAGCCAGTAATGCTCCACCTTTTAGCATTGATGTTTATGCTCTATATCATCCCAGTGGAACCCTAGTGCTGCCTGCAAAAAACTTTAGGTGTTAGTGCTGGAAGGTCCTCTTCTTCTTGTTTAGCAGTTTCTTCCTGTTCTTTTTTGTGATCCACCACTTTTTTTGGTGAACCGGCAAATTCGGTTTATATAACTCAATTATCCACAAGTTGATGTTGTCAGTCCCTCAGTGTCCTCACTATCAAAGAACCCTAAAAAGTTGGTCTCCATCAGTCACCGTTTGCATCCTTTGTCCAGCTGCTCATGCAAACCCAACTCAGAGGCCTAACTAGCAGGCAGTGATCCATTTCCTAAGTAGCTCCTTAAGCATTATCAAACTAGCCACTAAAATGAGGAGGTCGGCAACAAATGCTTGCTGTTTTGTTAACGAGATTTATAGCACGGGTGAGACAAAATGCCTATGCACACTCTGTATCACAATGTGTCCTCCTGCTGCTAAAAAATAATAACAACAATAATAGCAATAATAAAAGCGAGTCATTGATCCTCCGTTTTAACCCCCCTAGTCGTTTTCTAGCACTGCTCGCTGTTGACTTATTGTGAAGTAGCAGCGTGCCAAATCCATAATTAGAGTCTTTTGTTGCCCCCATTGTTGTTGGAAATGTAATTATGAAAGATGAAACACAGCTTTCAATGAGATTGCTGTAAAATAGCATAATTAATATGGGGTTTTGTGTGAACAATTCCACTTTATGGCGGTCCCTGCGTTGCCAGTGAAATTAATTAAGTGTGCCAGGATTTATGAGAGAGGTGCCAGAATGAAAAGAATTAATCGGAGTTGGAAGATGGATGGGTACTAGAAAATGATGACGCCCAAGCGCAGGCTAAGAGCTAACTGCTTTAGGGGCGAGCTTCAGGGGATGGCCAGGACGCCACTGACGCAATTACACTCCTCTCACCAACAGCTGCACCAGGCCTGGAATTGGGTAATTTTTTTGGCTGTGGCTCTTCTTTATTAATCCAACCATCAGAATCCACTATTTCCCACCCCTTCTACTCTAAATAACCCAAACTAGACAATTACTCTTGCATGTCTCTGATGTACCACAATGTATGATTATTTATGTTTTATTACACTAGTTGCAGTCATTTTTAAAATCCATTTATTTCTTCACCGTACACTCTTTTTAATCACAGATTACAATGCTCTACATCCCGTTGTAATTATTTCCTGAAGACGAATATGCAAACGGCACAGAATACATTTCAAGTAAATCAGTGTAATAACTGAACTACATGGACTACATTAAGACAAACTTCACCTCAAATCATTCAACAAGTTTTTTTTGTGTGTAATGCCCTGCACGGGCCTCAAATCTAGGCCCTAGCCCTAGCCCAGAATTATTGGCCTGCCCATTACACAGCCTAACTGTTGTAGCCATTAAACTAGTTCAGTTTTGTTTTAAACGGCAAGGTAGTTATATTTATTTTCGTTTATTTCGTTATGAAGTTAATTTAGAAAAATGTTTGGAGCATTTTTTTTTTGTGTGTGTGTGTTAAATTAAAGTTTTTATTTTTTAAAGTGACGACCAAGCAGCCAGCAGCTGACAGCGAGGTAACCTTTCCAAGAGTTTCCAACAGTTAGACAAATGAAAAACGTCCAATCCCAAACGTAAAAACGAGACAACTTCCTAACATGGCTACAGCCAGAAGGACAGTACAGAGCATCTTGAGAGAAAAAGCACAGCATCCACAGAGTAAGTTTAATCCAGTTCTCCTGTATTCTATGGGCCTTTTTACACCTAGTCACTTTATGCCTTCTCTCTGATCGGATATCTACCCGATCATGAAAGTACCAGGTGTAAATGGCTTTCCGAAACGCTTTTGAGACGGATTTAAGTACAATCACTCAAACCACTTCAGACTTCAGGATGTGGTCTGAGACGCATTCCAAATGAAACTGGGTAAGTGTAAATGCACTTTTTCGCAAAAAGGTTGTTGAAACCACAAATGTTAATTTTATCTCCCAAAATGTAAAATAAAATAAAATAAACGTGTGAGAGCGTTTATGATATGTAATAGCCAGATATGACTATTATGATATGAATATAAATAGACTTTATGATATGTAATAGCCAGATATGACAGTGCTACTGCAACACGCATCGCCGCAGATGAGGAGCTGTATCCCTTCAGCAAGCCAACGCACAAACTACCGCAAATGAAACTGGGCCGACACACTGTTGCTGTCTGGGTATGCCTCTCTCTACTAATGCGGCCTTTGATCTTTAGCTGATGATAAATAAAATGCAGCTCATATCTGTTGCTTTCTTTGGATTTATACTCATTCTGTGTAGACACATTTATGTGGTCATAATGTACATGTAAATGCAACTGTTTTAACAAATCAAATAAATATCCAATTAGAGAAAACACATGAAGTGACCAGGTGTAAAGTGTGCAAGGCTATTACATAATAGGTAGGTGTGCACTGAGGCTCCGCCTTCTTTCATGTGGAACTCTTTTCAGTTTCACTTTATTTTGATTGTCCCTTTCACACATTCTGTTGACTATTAGTAACGCTGCACCTAGATGTCTACTAAATCTCATTAGTGTTAGTCGAGTATCAGTAGACTGGAAGGGTTAGGGTTAGAATAAGCTGACATGCAGTTGTAAAGTTACTTATAGTCAGTGGAATGTCTGTTGGAGGACCATCATAATAAAGAGTCAGCAGATATTAAAGGGGTCCTATTATGCCCTTTTACGAAGTCTTAATTTTGTTTTTGGGGTGTACTAGAATATGTGTTCATGCTTGATTGTTCAAAAAACGCATTATCTTTCACATATTTTACATTATTACAGCACCTCTCTCCCCAGTCTGGCTCAAACACGCCGATTTTGATGAAGCCCCTCTTTCTGAAATATGAAATGTGTTGTCATTGGTTAGCTGGCCCAGTGTGTTGTGATTGGCAGCGCTTAGCGCGTGTTCGAGAAATGTCCCGCCCCTCTTTAACAGCGAGTTCTTCTCTAATGTAAATATTGAGGATGATGTCAATTTCAAACCAATTCGAGCTCGATTCAGACCCTGACAATGTTAACGAACAAGAGGATCATGCAGAACAGATTTCATGCACAGACTTTGCAAGCACGGATTTCACAGGACGTTTCAGAATGGTATGTTTTTTTGTAATTTTTCACAACATGTAAATTGGAAAATGTTGGTGTTATTTTGTCACTTATTGGGAGCAGTATGCTAGCTGGAGCCGTTTACCTCTAGTCTTTGTGCTAAGCTAGGCTAGCGGTGGGTGCGTCAGCCAGAGTTATCTAACTCTGGGGGATACGGTGATACACACTACGCCATGACGCACTACGCTACTTATGACGTCATAAGTTTCTTCAGTTGGGCATTAGGGGCAAGTAGACTGCGAATGGCCCTTTGGCCTGAAGCTAGAATTTTACTTTGTAACCTGTTAAATATGAATATTTTTTCTTACACAAACTCATTGTTTTGCTTCAGAAGGCCTTTATTAACACCCTGGAGCCGTTTGGAGTTTGTTTATGATGGATGGATGCACGTTTTTGAGCTTCAATTTGTTGGTTGCAATCCACTGCCATTATAAAACTTGGAAGAGCCCGGATATTTTTTAGTATAACTAGTATAAAGAAGAAAGTCGCATACACCTAGGATGGCTTGAGGGTGAGTAAATCATGGGCTAATTTTCCTTTTAAAGTGAACTTATCCTTTATGCAATCTATTGTATAAAGTGATCTATAAAACACGTGATATGACTTTACAAGAGTGCCGAATTGCAGAGCTTAAGCAAACATATCCACGTTCCTATGATGCTAAGATGCTTTTTTATAAAAAAAAATGCTTGTTTTTTCTTCATTTTGTTGCGTCTTTAATTTGTTATTGAGAGGAAAGCGTGCTGTACATATTTACATATTCATCTTACCGTCGCTCTCAGCAGTGTGAGCCGCGTCGGATGTTCGCTAACAGTATATCGCTGCTCGCGTATTTCGACCTTCGTTTTACCCCTAAGCGAAGAACGAAAAAGAACTTTGGCCATGAGTATATCTTTTATTTTAATTAATAAATGTCTAAAATATAAAAAGAAGAAGTCTAAAACAGGTCTGATGCCCTAGGGGTGTAAATAAGTCATTGTAAACCAGTAATTCCAAACGTTATTTTGTGCTTTGTTTAAATATAAAAAGCACAATTTTAGTGATGAGGAGAATTGCTCACCTTGTGTCTTCAGAGGAGGTGGGAGGGCTCTTTCACTGACCCTTAGCATTGCAGTTCTTGACACTGTTCATCACAGGCAGTGGAAATATATTTCTTGACCTCTCCTCCTCTTTCACCCCTCCCCACAGATTAACCGAAGCCGCAGACCCATATAGCAGATTATTAGGCCCTTCAGTGCACCGGTGCCCTGGGTTGATGGGAGGCTTCCCAGAGAGCTGTGATAGCCTTAATGGAAGACTAATTGGCCAACTCCTCTGTCCCAGACCAGTGCCATGGCGTCTCAGAAAAAGACAAGCAATGGGACACTGAGTGTGTGTACGCATGTGGAGGGGTGTTAACATCGCGGTAATTAGCCCCCCTACACTCAGACAAGATAAATGAAGTGTTGGTAGGCGCCTGGCTGCAAAGCGGTTGATTGGACAGGTACGACGGGAGTGTCTGTGGCCAATAGAGCATGTCCAGCCTTGGTAATTAACTACACACCGCCCAGCCGTGCGTTTAAGACAACACTCCCAGTACGGAGGTGCCCTTACTTACAAATTGGCGTCCATTGTCAGCCTCGTAGAGTGATTATGAAATATTGTTTAATTTGTTGGGCAACAGAGTCTGGAGTTGATTTTGATGAATCACACGTTTTTATTTCATCATACGTTTATTGTCTTGTGGTAAGAGACCCAGCACCAGGGGGTTAGACTTGTGCTGTGTGGTGCTTAGGAAAACAGAGTGGGAAGATTGAGATGGGTATGTGTTTGTTCAAATAACTCAGCGACGGCTCATCCTAATAGCCATCTAAATGGGACACCTCCTCGATTCCCAAAGTCTTCTGCAAAGAGCTGAAAATGCACAAACACTGGTGTCAGAAACACATGCATGGATAGATGGATAGCTTAATAAAACATTTAACTTTGTAATAAACCGTATTTTTTCGAAAGCGTTTTGACAGGTATTTAGAAATAACTGTGCTCAAGCTTAAGTGTACATGTGATTGTCCTTTGTGTACTGATAAAAAAAAAAATAGAACTACAGTGATGTATTTAATGACTGTAGACTGGCTAACACACCATCTCTTTTCCTTTGATTGAATTGAACATGTTATATACGGGACAAATCAATGAAAAATCATAGATGTAGGGGAGTACATGGAAAATAAATGGATGAACATAATGGATGGGGATGAATGGATGAACATTATAATATGCATAGATGTCAACAAGAGTTGACATCATATTTTAATTATTTCAACACTGTCCCGCAGAGTTCAGATCTAACCCCAATTAAACACACCTGAAGCAGTTGGTGTGTGTGTATCTATGCACACTAGAAACTTCAGCAGGAGTGTTGAGGCGATGATTATGTTACAAATCCAATATACATATTGGTAACTTTATAATAAGTATACAGAAATAAAGACCTTACAAATCATTTGCAAAGTTACTACATAGATTAGATATTCTAGTCTCTTGTTAATATATTAATAGGCTATATATGAATAGTGAGTTCTTCATTCATTGTCACTGTAATGAACAAAATGATTATTTTTAAATAGAATGATATTGTTTAATTAGCTCATATGTAAAGAGTTGATAAAGAGATTGGCCAATAAGTGATGCACAGTATTTTAAACCAATAGTAAAGGAGTTGTTAATGGTTATTAGGAGTAAATAGTTATCTCTTTAGATTAGATCATGGGGAATCTGAAAATGGCATTAATTAAGTGCTTTAAACCAGCCTTTATTGGACATTAATTGCATTAATATTAACACACACACACACACACACACACACACACACACACACACACATATATATATATATATATATATATATATATAAACACACACATACATACACTTTAAGGAACACTTAATACGAATGCAATTACTATGCAATAAAGGTTTGGTTTGCATATGAGCTAATTAAACAATAATAATTTGTTAATTACAGTGACAATGACTGAAGAACTCACTATTTGTATATAGTCTATTACAGATTTATTTTATTGTTTTATTGCTCACACGCTAAAAGTGGAACTTGAGGCTCACTCAGTGAAATCATTCACTCATGTCCCGAATCTTCAGACCAAGTCTGCAAAACACATGTTTTTTACCCTTGCATTTCTCTTTATTTTTCTAAGTATATACTGTATATGCATAAGTCAAGTCACATTCATTCAGTATCAAATTTAAATTCTGCTGTAAAGCAGCTCAAACAAGCCAATAGTGTTATTCAGCTCAAGTCAGTTCAGTTCAACTGTAAAGCTTATCAATCATGCATACATACGGTATATACAGTGTATTTGTGCACATACTGTACATGTATGACAAACTCCTTTACGCTCCACTGCACACTGAACAAACAAAAGACACAAGATAAGTAGTGTTTTACAGTTTTCACATTTTAGAGTATGCAAAAACACAATTTTTAGAAGTTAAAATAATTTGAATTAAGTGTTTTGCATCATTGCATCTTGTGTATGTTTTGTGGTTTTGTGTGTAGAGTTTTGAGAAAAGAAGCCATAGTTTCAGAAACTGTAAGCAATAAAAAAAAAACTTTAATGTATTAACAATGCAAAGACTACAGTATATAAACTATGAATTAATTAAAGTAATAGTTTGTAAATGATTTGTAAGTACTTTATTACTGTATACTTATCAGAAAGTGTTACCATTGGAAAGAATGATTGTCCTCACCTTTGACTGCGAACATTAAAGTTAAAGAAACTAATTATAAATTTCTGTATAAATATAACTCCAGTGAAGCTTAATAAGTTCGATGATACAAATTCTCTATATGTGTAGAAAATATGGAACTGAATTATGAACATTTATGCATTTATTTTGGTATTGTAAAGCTGTTTACTCCTTTTGGGAGAAGATTCATAAAGTAATTCAAGATATGTGTAACTGTACTTTTGAGCTATGCCCTATGATATATTTGTTTAATTATGATAATAGACTTGTTGCCCATTGAAGAAGTAAACAGCATTCAAGACTTCCAATCTACATGGTCCCTACTGAATTATATAGAGAATCATATGAATTATATACTATAAAATGACAAACTCACATTGAATAATGGATAACCCACAGACTGTGGTAATGTAGAAATGTATTGTATTGTATAATGTATTGTCCCTATGTTTTGTGTGATGTTGTTGGGCTGTGTGTATAATATGTGCAAAAATTGTAAAAAATAAGAAAAAAAAAATATATATTTTACCATTAAAGGGATTTGAAAATTGGTTATTCTCAGAGTTAATTCATTGTTATCAGTGTTACTGCAGAAACACTGTAAAATAATCCGAAGGACTCCATTAAACCTGATCTCATGCGAAAGCATGAAAATTGGCAATATTGTATGAATTTTGGAAATGTATTTGTATAAATCATATGATTTGTATAAAAAAGTAAGCATCAAGCTTCATCCTTATACGCAAACCAGATTGTACGGTACAATTTGCCACCAGTTTTCCACAATATAGAATATGAATTGTCATGAATGTGCATTGGTCCATACAACTCATGCAATATCTTCTGAAACCATGATAGCAATGTATTACTCGTGGACAAATAGTTCTTCTGAGTCAATATTTTTAGTGAATCAGTTGATCTAGCTCACAAAACTGTTCTGAATATTTCATTTATGAATTGAACCGATCCAGTTTGAGAAAGAAAGAAAGAAAGAAAGAAAGAAAGAAAGAAAGAAAGAAAGAAAGAAAGAAAGAAAGAAAGAAAGAAAGAAAGAAAGAAAGAAAGAAAGAAAGAAAGAAAGAAAGAAAGAAAGAAAGGTTAAGATCACTTTTGGTTTAGAATTGGTGGTTCCTACAGCAACCAATACTGTGTCGATAGTGACATCATATCTCTAATTTCCAATAACTAAATCAGGACAGTTAATCACCTCTCCAATTATTCTGGCTTGTTTTACATGGACTTGCACAAGCACTGACTCATATCCAACCTCAGATCTGCCATGACATCATAATCATGCAGCAATCGCACCATCCCGAGCGGCGCTTGTGGCGATAACGTCAACCGATAACTAACCATACGATCACTGTTGGAGCTCTTGTTAAAGATTGTTTGAAAAAAGCAGCAGGGTATCAGGTTTAGCTTATTGAGTTATGTCATGACCTATTCAGTATTCAATATTCAAAATGCGTGCTTGGTTTCCATTAATGTAATATTCACGAGCAGCCACGTCCTGATGATATGCATCTCCATTGATTTGTATGATAACATAGTAAGGAGCTTTTAAATCATAGAAGGCAACAACGCTTACACATAAATACAATGTTCCATTTGCTCATGGAAAAGCTTTATAAAAACAGTGAACTACACAAGTAGACGACTGGGAATGTTTCCCTTTAGACCTGAAAATCAACACAAGGTTTGGCAATTTTAAGGTAACATCATAAAAAAGAAGAAGAAATATTTAAGATTTTGTCACTGATCTAATAAGTGTGTGACATTGAGAGTGTTAACTCGTTTTTATCCATATTTTTATAAGCAAGCAAGCACACACGAAGATGTCCTTGGCATGTCTGTCTGGTTCTGAGAGCGTCGTGCTCGACACAGATCATCTCCATGTCACGTTGCAGGTGTGATGTGATAGGACTGATGGATGGGTGGAAACCGTTCAAATTTGATTTAGTCAAACGAGGGGTCTGGTTGATCGGCCGGGGGGTGGTGGGGGTTTTAGAGAGTCGTTCATTCATCAAAGTAAAACAATTACCAGTCGATAGTGCTTTTCAATTTGTAAGAATCAAAGAGCACAGTGAGACGCCTTCTTTTTCATTCCTTCTTGACCTTCTCTGTCACAAAAAGACAGATGAAAACTTCCACTTGCCCCTTATTCTTTCATGATTTAATGTTTTTATTTAATTTTATATGTTCTTTACATGAATCTCATGCCCAAAAATGGAAAATCATCATCATCTTTCACTCACTGTCATGTAATTTCAAACCTATGACTTTCTTTCTTCCATAGAACAATAACAACTAAGGAAAAATACTATTCCCTCTTTATCATGAATTGACAATGATGAAAAAAGTTACAAAAGTGATTATAAGTTTGGATACTATAGTTTTGTGCCTGAAATGTGTTATCTGAAAAGTAGCAATGTCTAATTCATGACCGAATCATTCTTTTTAGACTGATCTTTTTAATAAATCAGTTGATCCAGTTCGAAAAGCTAATCTAAATTATTTTATTTATGAACTTATCTAGACTGCATTTCCAAAGGTCATTGTAAGTCTAAGTAAGTCATAGAAACCATTGCCACTAATGTCCTCTACAATCTATAGCAGTGGTTTTGGGAAACTCAGAGATTCAATGATCCGCAATAGTGAAGAACAGCATATTTTAGGTCTGTTTCTCACACAAATTGTATGACTTAAGAAACACCTATAAAGTCTAGAAATATAGGGAACAATTCATATGGATAAGGGTTATTACACATTTATGGTGCTGTTTTGAAACTTGAAAGCTTTAGTATCCATTTATTGTAATAGCATGGACAAGTGAGACTAGAACCTTAAAATGTGTATGCTTGAAATGGCATAACGCCAACTATATAAAAAAAAAACTAGTATACAGTGTCTAAACTTTACACGCAGTGAGTAAATGTAATGTATGCCAAATGAATTTGCCAAAATGTGCAAAATATAAGCAGAGCACACCATATACAGTGAACAAGTTTAGGAATGTGCTTTTAATAAACATGTATTGATAGACCAATTGTAACAGAGAATTGGAGGGGTTACACAATATAAGGGGGATGTGTCCCATTCAATGTTTTTAGTGGTTACAGCTTTCACTGCGTAAATTACTGTATCGCACAATGCAATTCACTTGACATGGACCTCCATTTCCTGTGCGCCAAATGAAATAAATAGCAACCATGATCAAACTGACAAAAGATTGCACACTTTTTTACACTAAATCGAATTTCAACATTAGATGTTGTTTACTATTTTTTTAAGTAGTTATGGAAGCTTGTTTCCACCACAGAATAAAACATTTTAAAATATAATTGCAACTTTTTATCTCGCAATTCTGACTTTATTTCTCAGAATTGTGAGATAGAAAGTCAGAATTGCGTGATATAAAGTTGGTGTTGCGTGTCATAAAATCATAATTGCGAGATATAAGCTCGTAATTGCGAGAAATAAACTTGTAATTCTGACTTTCTCGCAATTGCGAGTTTATATCTCACAATTCTGACTTTATAACACGCAACTGAGAGATATAAAGTCAGAATTGCATGATATAAAGTCACAATTGCATGTTATAAGAAAAAAAAGTCAGAATTGTGAGTTTATTTCTCGCAACTGTGAGATATAAACTCGCAATTGCGAGTTTATATCTCACAGTTCTGATTTTATAACACGCAATTGCGACTTTATATCATGCAATTCTGACTTTATATCTCTCAATTGCTCGCAATTGCGAGTTTATATCTCACAGTTCTGATTTTATAACACGCAATTGCGACTTTATATCACGCAATTGTGACTTTATAACACAATCGTGACTTTATATCACGCAATTCTGACTTTAATAAAAACAGGTCAGAATTGCAAGATGAAAAGTCGCAATTACCTTTTTTTATTTTTTATTCTGTGGTGGAAACAAGCTTCCGTAAGTAGTAGACAATACACAGTATGCAGTACACAGTAATCAAGTGCTGTCTCTCAGAGTCAGAAGAACAGAAAAACTACAATGTTGTTACTCCTCCCTGTTTGGCTATGTGCTGTGGAATTATACAGCCACAAAATAGTTACTGCTTGTGCTTATGAACACATGAACATATATGTAAACATGCCTGATTCAGGGATTTTGTCACGGGCAACATGCACATATGAAATACATTTGTGAAATTAATATGAAAATGTGATGTTCATAAACTGCAAGGGTTCAGCTGGGAAAACTGTGAGAGGGTGTCAGCATCAATTCTAGGTTGTAATATTTCCAGTGCAATGTATTTCACTCAGTCACTGGTCCATCTGCAGTAATATGCTGTTAATCATCGCATGACTGTTATTGGCACGGAGTTAAAGTGCACAGCCAGAGCACTGCTCCTGACGACCCATCCAGGAATAAATAAATCCAAACTTAACGACACACGCATGCCTGTATGCAAATAGACACTAACAGCACCACACGCGTATTTAAGCACAAAGGCCAGTGTAAGCATACATTTCCCCTCGCTGTGACGCCAAAGACAAATAGCCCATAAAAATGCCAGACGTGTTAACATATATGTTTCCAGCACAATCAAATCAATTTTCTCTAAGTAGCCATAAATGTGTTCGCTTTTAAAAGGCCCTCGTTGCTCTCCCATGGCCTCCTCCTCCAGCCCGGAAACAAGGGTCACAACTCTTTTCTGATATATCTCATTACCCCGTCCAATTCATCTTGACCACAGCTGACGAAAACAAGAGATGGCGAATTGAAATTTTTAGTGAGCTTTTTCGGGACCGCAGGACAACGTCTCATTAATCACTCCTTCCCAAGAAGCCCCTTGACAAAGAGAGCGAGGGGGGGATCAGATCAGTAGCCCTGCAGGGGGAGGGGGGGGGGGGGGGAGTTCCCCAAATCTGCCTCTGTTCTACCCCAGGCCCGGGTCTGCCCTTTGGGCCTGTGGGGCTACAACACACAACAACGGTCTTGTACCTACAATAAGAGGGTGTTCTGAGGATGAGTTCTTTATGGTTTCTCTTCCTTAAAATTCCTGTATTGTTTACACCCCTGTTCCTCATTCTCATGCAGTTGCTTGAGTTTTTGAGGGGAGGTGCAGGGACATCACTTTAAGTTGATTCGTCCCCTACTGTGGCTGATTGTAATTGTAATTGACTAGAACAATTCTTTACATATGAAGCTTCTGTAGGCCAGCCCTGTTTGGGCTAAGCCTCGCGATCCATCTCTTTCATGGGAGATGGCACTTTGCCCGAAATCCAGTTAATATTCAATGGCTCATTAAAAATAGATTGAGGGGCTATAAAAAAGGGAGGAATGAGAGAAAATCAGGCACATATGAGAACACGAAATCCCGGCATTTATTTTTAATTATTCTTTATGTCTCAAATTCGGCCGGAGGGCTCCCCTGGTCCTCGTTTTCACCCTCCAGGATATAGAAAGCTTAAACATTATGACAAAAGGGTCATAAAGAGTGAATCGTAGCAATTCTACCCTGGATTGGTCCAGGGAGACCGTAGTTGATTTCCACTGAAATATTGAAGAGCTTCTTAGTGCACCCAAAGACACCGGAGGAAGTCTCAGCTTCTTGGGATTTGACCAAGTTTAGAGGATCTTGTTACACACTCAGTACTGTACTACAGGTGCTGGAATCACACAAGGACACCAAGGCTGTGTGGCGTCATAAAAATGCAGGAGGCGAACCCTCGTTCCCGGCCACCGCTGACCCATCCTACCCGAGCGCTCCTGGGAGATCACCACAGAGACAGTGCAAACACAATTTCTCTAATGTCATTTGCGGAAGTGAAGCAAAACCCCAGGCCTGTCATCGAGACTCAGCTCGGAGCCAGAAAATGCAGACTGACAGATGATAGATTCTTGGGTTTGTGCAATCAGACAGCTCCCACATCCCCACAAACTCACGCCTTCTCAACATCGCCCCCCACCGCCTCTCATGTCAAATGGGCAAAAATTAATACATTATTAACTCCCCGGAAGAGGTCAGGTCACCTCATCATGGCTAATCAAGTCAGGCAAGGCATGCATGATTTCAGCGAATTCGGAGAAAGGACTCTCCTCTCAACAGAACCAACACCCTTCCTTGAGGAATTTGTCCCAATTAAAGGTCTGAACCCTCAATTTTTGAACTTCCACACTTGATTGATCACTTCATCGACTGAATCAGTGAACTTGAAGAGTTTAAACTCAAATACGTGTGCAGAAGGTGCTGACCTCAATAATAACTTAAATTGGAAGTGCACTAGAATTTGTTTACCTGTGTAACCTCTGTAAATGTATTTGCCCCTCTAATATCCTTCCATTTTTTTGCGCTTTTAGGGTGAGGGAGTTTTGAAGAACAATAATAATAATGTACACCAAAAGATAAAATATAACCATCCTTTGCCTTTTTATTTCAATCTCTTTTTCCAAACAACACAGCAACTCATGTAGCATAGCATTAGCCTTTGACATAGGGTGGATCAAGCATAGTTGTAGCACTATACATTTCCTTTTTTCTTCTCTGCTGTAATTGTGAATAGTTGTTCCTGTCTGATCATGAAAGCAAACCATGCCAGTTGTAGTTGAATTATATTCTTCGAATCAGCTTCGAATCAGGATATTTTTGGGAAAATTAGGCAAAATATGCTCAGCGGGAGAAAGTTGATCTGGAAGACTACGTTATAACATGTTGACTGCACTGATGAGACACCAATGTATATTTACAATACATAAAAAGTTTTACAACTGTGTTAAAAATGTTACAACTGTACCCTACAAAACTTAATGTTGCATACACTTAATTTTACCGTAAACATGAAAGGCTGTTATTTTCTTCCATAGTCCAACATACATTTAAATGGAGCAGTGAACTAGCTGAAAAAAAAACAAACAAATGTAGGACAGTATTTGGTTTTATCCATCCGGAATGAATGGGATAATGAAAAATGGCCGTTCCACACCAGAATGGAGCCAGGCGGTTGGAGTGGAGGGGTTATTTATGACATCAGCTGTGGTATGACGTTGTCATAACATAACAAGAAAACATCATGTCTACTCAACTCTGAGAATGGCACGTGCCTGACTCTATCCTCCTTCCATCTGCTTTTAACACGCCGCTTTTGGTTTGTGACACGCTAACAGAGCTGACCTCCACCCACGCTGCCTCTGTATGTGGGGCGTGTTGCGGTTCTCCAGCAGATGGGTGCAGTCAAAGCATTGACAGGTGAGTGGGCGAAGGTGCGAATGGCCGAGGTGCAGGGCTCACTTACTCTCTGCCAGTGAGTAGGAAGCCAGCGGGTTAAAATTTAACCAAGCCCTTTCCAGCCGCAATCCCCCAACCCTCTGTTAAAGATGGCCATGATGGATAGCCACTGTCAAAGTGTTCAGTAGAGGGTCTGGGGCTCAGTGGGGACAGGGCCTTAATCCGACGTCCCTATTCCTATCTGGACAAATGAGAGTAATGCTGTGACGACCTCCAAAAATGTGCCGCACGATTGAAGGGCAACAATGGAATGCACAGGAATCTGCACTCGCAAAATTCCAGACATGGTCTGATGGGCGCACATGTTTGGGGTTGACACATTACAACATGAGCTATGCAATCAGATTACTTTTTTCAAGTAACTATTACTTTTAAATGTATGGCAAAATGTGAAAAAATGTACTTTGTTTTCCAGTTAACTGACTGACAACTCTTCTGTCCCCATGTTCAGAGAAACTGTGAGTAAGTGCAGAGGTATTGTGTGCGCTTGTGTGTGAACATGATGGTTAATAGTTCTGTTAAATGCAAACTCAGAAGATTACACAAACCTACAATATTTTAATATGATAAATAACACAACTATACTTTATGGATTTAATCTCACTTTATTAACCAATGTCTTTGTTGCTGACCTTCGATGATCCAATTTAGCCATATCAATGAACACAAATTACTTTAGTCAAACATTCAATTTGTTTCATTTTTATTTTTTTTATTGCTGAAGAGTGTAGAACTTTTTGTTGTTGGTATTATTAAAAACAATCAAGCCAAGCCCAGGTGAGAAAAAGTTATGCAAAAAAAGGCCACATTTAGCAATTATTACTTTTTTAGGGAGAAACACTACTGTATATTGTTAAGCATTACTTTCCCCAACGCTGGCCAGTAAATACAGTTCTCTCAGCTCACTTTACCATGCTTAAATCCACTGAGCATTGAAAAGTATGAAATAACTGTGCTATACCATTTCATTTGTCACTTCTTCTCTGGTATTAGATGTGTTTAACAGTACTTAAGAGATGTGTTATCACACAATACTGACTCAATTCAGATTCTGCACTTATGCCCTATGGAAATTAAGCTTAATTATAATAATAATAATAAAACACTTCTCACAAACTTACTATAATTTGTGTAGCCAACTAAAAATGCAGGAAATTACATTGTAAACAGTTTTGGAATAAAATGGCACACTTTGTAAGGAAATAATATTTTTAACAAGTATTTATTTCACACAATTGCACAAAATTACAGCTTGATCTTAAATGATAAAGTTCACAACTGATATTTACCTTTTTTTTTTTTTTTTCTCCAGGACTGTCCTCTTTGTAAAACAGTCCAGTTACTTAATTGGGTATATACATATAATCTGTGATACATTTGTGATCAAATTGTTACAAATCACACAATAAAAAACTGTTTAATATTTCTTTATTTCCAAATTTGTTTAAATGATCAAACAGTTCCACGAAAATGTAAAAAAGCTATGCATTAAAACCATTTGAAATGTAGCAAAAATAAATGTTTTCAAAACAGTTGTAATGTGAAAAAAGTCAAAGTACCCGTAGTTGAAAAAACACCCTTCTATATATTTGGTGAGATACATTTAATTCCGGTGTCTGTCCCTAAAAGCCACACTTACGGTCAACCTTTTGAGCGTAGGTCATCTGGAAAGTGTTGCTCAGAGGTTGTGTTTGTGCCCAGAGGTCTCATGGGGAGCAGGAGAGAGTGAGAGAGAGGTAAAAAGAAATATCCACAAACCCCTTTTGCTTTTCTATGAAAAATGTGCCCTGCGTGGGACAAGTCCATGTAGACTCATCCATCAAGCGGACCCGAATACAGCTCGCACCACTGTTGACGTGAGGTTAACAACTTGACACTGACAGCTAGTCAGGCATGGCTGCAGTGCGAGGAAAGGGCAAGATGGAAGTGGTGATCTATCTAAAAATAAACAGGTAAATCTGGACGCCAACAAACACTAGACACAAACAATGAGCAACCAATCCAGTTTTACTTCCATACTTTCAAATCTCGATTTCCCTTTTGAACATATTTCCATCGGAAATATTCTAGGTGATGTATGCCACTGAGGATCGGTTCCGACGAGGAGGTAAAAGCTGGAGTTGGACATGGGTGCTGATGGCTTGTGTAACGTGTGGCGGCCCAAAACACAGAGGTGAACTCTCTTTAATCCAACCCCCCGCTGGTTCTGTAAAATGAGATGTGGTTTCAAACGCAGGCCCAGTTTTTAATTGCACTTAAAGCAGAATGGCAGAACATCAATCTTGATGAGTAGATCTGCATCCCCACTCTCCCCGGCCAATTTATCACCATTCACGCCTACACACACACACACACACACACACACACACCCATTACACCATCCCATCTGCGGATTTCCCATGAACTTCCCCCTCTTCGGCCCCCAAGTCTCCATCACCATCAGCACACTGCAATCTTAAGTCAAAAGTACCTCCAGAAATATCAGTACATGCATCTGATCAGTTGCACCACCATGGAATCATATGTGCTGAATGAACTCCAATATTTGTTTCTTAATTTTGCGGTGCTGATTCCAAAAAGAGTTTTTTACGCTTTCTCACAGAATGCATTTGAAGGGATATTTGCTTTCGAGAACCGTTTGTACGGGGAAGAAGTCTTGTGTTTCCCCTAATCACCAGACAAACTGCCACAAACACATGATTCCTGTCTATCTCTGAGCCAGGGTACAACTATTTGTTCAATTCTAAGCCAATTTCCACTTGTGTGACATTATTATTTTATGCCTAATCCCGATTTCCAGGTTAGAATTAAGGCCAGTGACTGAAGAAGCTAGATGTTTTCTGCTATATCTGTAGGTGTTACAGACAATTGCAGATTGTGTGGGGGGAAAACAGCTTATTTATAAACTTGAGTTTAAGTAAAGTTCTTTGACATTATAGTATTTGAAGATTTTCTTTTTTTGATTCCTTTGCAGATTGTTGCAGAAAGCTAAATTAAACATTTTGAATACTTATTTTTTGAAACTTTTGATATTTGACTATATGTTTGTTATTTTGATAAATTAAAACTGACTATGTTATATTTACATATACTTTGAAAAATCTTCATCCTTATTTTGTAAAAAAAATAAAAATAAATGGTAGGTTATTGAAAGTGATATTTCTGAACTCAGCATCATCAAATTAAGTTATATTAGGCCCTTTTTTTTGCAAATCAGCAGATTATTATTATTTTTTTTTTTTTTAAGATGCAGGGCTAATAATCAGATCAATAACCAATCACATAATATAATTGGATATAAAGGTGAAGAAAAGTGTGCGTGTGTGTGTGTGTGTGTGTGTGTGTGTGTGTGTGTGTGTGTGTGTGTGTGTGTGTGTGTGTGTGTGTGTGTGTGTGTGTGTGTGTGTGTGTATGGGCAAAAAATATATATATTTGACCATGCTGAAAATATTTCCATGCTGGTCTAGACTGGTTTATGCCAACTGATACTATTTTGGTGCTGGCATAGGTTGTAGACCTCAAACCCATGCTGTTAAACAGCAACATTTATTTGGTGAAGCTGGTTGGTTAAGATAGCTCAGACGTCTGGTTGTTGACACCAGCGCAACGGCATCCAAAACACGACATACTATGTTGTAGAACGGAGATTTCACACATTTCTGTGCACTTCCACATCCAGGTGTGAGGATCAGTTCAGCTATTTCACCGCACAGACGCCTGCAGCCCACTCAACTTTCTGATACTGGTGTTCCCATCATGCATTGGGGCATGCATCATGTTTTCCAGCTGTATTTACACTGTTTTATCATTGCTTTTGTAGTTGGGTTTAGTGACTTGCTGTTTTGTGACATCTGGAGTTAATTCATACACAAAAATGATCCAACAAAAGTTACAGTTATTGTGTACCAAGTATTACTTCTGTTATGTAGATATGTTGCTAACACAATATCTACTGTATTATTTACTTAGATGTTCTAAAAAAAACATTGGTTTGAGTAAAATGTACTTGAAACAGGGTAGAAACTTCAACTTAGTTGAAATTACTCAACAAACTTTAACTGGCCAAGTTAAAGTTACTTATTTTATTTGTTAATGTTACTTTAGTTAGTTAAGTAGATTTTATTTAATTCCATATGTGAAAATTACTTAAAAAATCTGCATGCAAAAACTTGCAAAAGAAAAAGTGAAGTAAATTTGACTTATTGTTTTTTTTTCAGTATATGTATGCATTTGTTTGAAAAATGTAACTAACTGAATAAAAACTACAACTGCCACAAGATATGAGATTAATTGCTTGAAAGTTGGTTCGAAGATCTTGATTTACCAAACCGAAAAGTGCTCTTCCAAAGAGAACCAATGGCAAATTAGCATTCTGGATTGGCCTGGGAAGTGAAGTCATGCTTGTCCCTGGGAAACTTATCATATTGACGGTGAAATACATTTTCAGATTTGCCAAATGCGCCAATTTTTTTATTTGCATTTGACACTTGGCGAGTGTTCATTTGTTATTTGGGACCATGCAGGACCAGTGTCACCAGAATGACCATGCTGCAAGTTTTTCTGCTGAAAACCGTGGCTATGCTGGCAAACATAAATGCATGAAAAGTACATTTCCTTTAAGAAATATGGCCAAGAAAAACAAGATGGCAAAAGAGGGCCAAACTGAGGAAGGCGAGAGGAAGAGGGCAGATGAAAAATGAGCGGAGGAGAGGGGTGTAGAGGAGTGGGTGTGTGAGTGGGACTGAGAGCCGCTCTAGTCAGCTCTTTTGAATAGAGCGAACATGACGGAGTGGACAGGTTATATGGGAAACCCTGAATGGGGCTTCTTCCCCCTAACATGATAACTTTGATCCCTTGTGCCTTACACTGCAGTCAGCAATATTGACTAATGGGTCTGGGTTAATACTTTAACCAACGCACAGCATGGGGCAGCTGGGGATCTCACTGCCCTTAGAGATCTGCATCTCAATCAATGTGGCATTCCCAAGCATACAGTACACAGAGAGCCAATGAGAGAAACTGCCGTGAGACTGGGTTGGAGAGAATCATGTGAGAAACCTGGTAAGATTTCCATTCAGTCAAGTATTAGGTTTAATTTGATTGTATTATCTGTTATTAAGCTGTGTTATAACTTGGACATTCCATTACGTTGGGGAAGACTAAAAGCATAGATAAACCGACAGAAAAAAAGACAGCGAGGGAGAGCATGACACATCAGCTCTCTGACAGCAGGGGGAAATCCTCACTTCCTGTAGATGACAGGACGCACAATGGTTTCACCGGCCATCATACAGAACACAGAGCGAGGCAGGTTAATGATTCAACCGAGCCAGAGAGAGAGAGAGGAAGCCATGTAAAACATCAATTATCTCCACTTACGGCATCATTACATAAGCTCAAGTTAAGCTTTTTCATTTTCCGGACCTCTTCTTGGAATCATTGTAGAATTGCATGGGGTGTTCAGCAGGAGTTTCGCTTTAATGTAGCCTTCATCATCATATGATTAACTCATTATATCATATAATTAACTGATTTCATTAGAGCTGTAGTTTGTACTGAGTAATACAGTCCTTTGTTTCACCGGAGGGACGAAGTTAACCACCGTGACAAATTACTGACATCAGCATATTGTCTCGTTCTCTTTCTTTACCACGCACGCACACACACACACACACACACACACACGCACACACACACACCACTGGGACACTTACAAACATGGTACATTTTTATTGCTCATTTAAACTGTGCATGGACTAATGAAATCCCTGCTCTCAAGTCACTGGACAGTGTCCAACTGACCTCCAACCTCTGAAGTGAGCGAGCCAAAACGCAGGGTTACAGGATCATTTGGACGATCAAGCATTTGATATGGTGAAAATTAACCTAAAATCTCCATTATGCAACTCAGACTTTTGTCCATCAGGAGGATAAACACACGTTTGCACTGGTAAACAACTGCCAAAGGTAGAAGGAGATTTATATTTATTCCCAGAAAAAAGTCGCACTGTATTGATGGCAGTACCATAATTTTCTTTGAAGTATAATATGTATGTGCCTAGGTATATGAATATGATAATCAAACAGTATGGTGGAATAGAAATGCTGTTTTCTTATTGGAATTCACTCTGCAATTACAAAATGACAATTCAAAGATTCAATTCAGAACTGTTCTCATTCTCAAATTAAATTATTAGTTTCTGTGATGACACTTATATCCAGCAAAAAAAAAAAAAAAAAAAAATGTTCTAAGAACATTTTACTAATGTTGCCATTAAGTTTATTATTATAGTTCATTATTTCTGAATGTTCTCAGAACTGATTATGCCCAGTTTTGTTAAATGTTTTAAAATACTTTTTCTTTTTTTCTTTTTCTTGGTTATGCTTTAAACATTATGGGAATGTTACTTTTGAATGTTCTCTGAACCTATCACGTGTATAAAGATTAGCCAAACTAAAATGTTTCAGAAAAAAAAGTTCCACGAATGATGTATAAAAATGTTTTTGTGCTAACGTTTTGAGAACATTAGTAAAGATCAGAGACGTCTGAGTGAACATTCCATTAATGTTAGTGGGTGGGGGAATCCTCAATCTTTCCTCTTTCAAGAAATGGGTCGTGAGAATGTTCCAATCTCATCTTTTCCTTTTTTTCTTTTTTTCGCCTCTGTATTGCCATTTCTTTTAAAACAAGATTCATTCCAACACCCACACAGTCCTGAACCGTAGCTGGTCCAGAAAGGAGGAAAGCCCCCTGTCACTGAGTGTGTTGGCATTCAGGTACACAGAGGTGGGAGGGGGGAGTGAGTGTGTGTGTGACAGAATAGGATGTGCTTCGTCACTCGATGCAAAGAGTAGACGCTTCCTATACATGGCAGCTGCAAGACTCCAGTAATGTATCACGGTCAGCAGAATCATTGATTACTGCTGGGGTTAATCATTGATTGAACGGGGGGGTTAAGGAAGCCTCTATGGGGACACCCTCAGACCGGTGAGGGGGCGGCAGCCCGGAGAGAGGGCCCGTGGCAGTTCCATTACTGCGCTGTGGCATTGTGGGTATATTTTCTATCAATCCTCATTGACTATGACGCGTCTGGAGCCGTATTTAAAATAAAGACCACCCCACATATTGACATAATCTTCCACCTTATGTGGGTGTATGTCACAAAGCCTGTCAAGAACATGTCCAGGTCATATTTCACTCCGAAATCACCTGTAATGGGGAAAAAAATCTCATTGCCATTGGTGTGAAGTTGAAAAAAATACTATGCAATCAAACGTTACAGTAAGATTTGCACTACAGTATTATGTCAAATCGAATGAAAATCATTATTGAGAATGAGAGAATCGAGAATACTAATAGACTCAAAAGTTAAACATTTGAAAGCATAGGAATGACAATTTTTCACATTACAGTAATGGGAAAAATAAAACAAGGAATTTGTTGCCATTATAAGGCGTTCCCACATTACACTTTTACACATACAGGCAATGCATTGTAGAAATTACACGATACGGATAGAAAATACACTGCTTAATCAGGAAAATAAAATAAAAATTAAAAAAAAACATTAACAAGCCCAAACAGACTGATTAGCAACAACAACAACAACAAAAAGAGCAATATAAAGCAATTATGGTAATTTAAATGGAATATTAAATAAGTATTCCACTTATATAATATTGCTCATTAAACAAGTATCACACTTAAATGAAATATATAAAAAAAAAAAGTGTAGAGTAATGTAATGTAATTGTAAGTCCAGTCCTTTAGATGTCATGTATTATTTGAACTCTCTCTATAATCAAAATTATTCAACCCCCATTGCAAATCAGGTTTATTGGCAAAATCTACAGGCGTTCAGCTGTTTGCAATGAACAGTTCAACACAACAAATATTTCAACAGGTTTCCCCAAATTCAACTGAAGGTGCAACTTTTAATGACATTCTAACATGCAGTCAAACGTGACACTCAACAAATCTAGCCTGTTCAGATATTTCATGTGTTCTAGCTCAAGCACACCTGGTGACACTAATGAAGCCCTTGATTAGTTGCATCAGGTGTGCTTAAGACAACACCTGTTTTGTGAGGGAATCTTTTCAGGGGGTTGAATAATTTTAAGACTGCAGAAGTCATTAAAAGTTGAATTTTCAGTTAAATTTGGGGAAACCACTTGAAACATTTGTTGTGTTGAAATATTTCAATTACTTTTGTTTGAATTGTTCATTGTGGACAGCTGAAAGTCTGTCAGTTTTGCCAATAAACCTGATTTACAATGTGGGTTGAATAATTTCGATTACAACTGAATAATCCATTCTATATAATGGAGTACGGTGGAATTTTGCTGCATATGTACAGTTATATATACAGACATATTTGTCTCAAGCATGAACACCTCATTAAACCTATATCTGTCCCTTCAGGTTATCAAGTGTACCACAAATCTGCCTTGAGAGCAAAAAGCCATACACAAAGAACAAAAAGAGTAATGTTTCCTGCCATTTGTGTGGATGAGAAATGCTTCCTTTTACCGAATTGTTTAGACAAAAATTACCTAGAAATTGATGTTCCTCAGGATATATGAGTGCAAGGTTACACTCTCCCCATATAAGTGGAGATGCGTCATTAAAAGTGATAGGAAACAATAGAGTAAATGACTGATGACTGATTATCCTCACTGGATTTACAATGGCCTGACATAGATAGATAGATAGATAGATAGATAGATAGATAGATAGATAGATAGATAGATAGATAGATAGATAGATAGATAGATAGATAGATAGATAGATAGATAGATAGATAGATAGATAGATAGATAGATAGAAAGACAGAAAGACAGACAGATAGATAGATAGACATACATACAGACAGACAGACAGACAGATAGATAGATAGATAGACAGACAGACAGACAGACAGACAGACAGACAGACAGACAGACAGACAGACAGACAGACAGACAGACAGACAGACAGACAGATAGATAGATAGATAGATAGATAGATAGATAGATAGATAGATAGATAGATAGATAGAAAGACAGAAAGATAGATAGATAGACATACATACAGACAGACAGACAGACAGACAGACAGATAGACAGATAGACAGAGACAGACAGACAGACAGACAGACAGACAGACAGACAGACAGACAGACAGATAGATAGATAGATAGATAGATAGATAGATAGATAGATAGATAGAAAGACAGACAGATAGATAGATAGACATACATACAGACAGACAGATAGACAGATAGACAGAGACAGACAGACAGACAGACAGACAGACAGACAGATAGATAGATAGATAGAAAGACAGACAGACAGATAGATAGATAGACATACAGACAGACAGACAGACAGACAGACAGATAGATAGATAGATAGATAGATAGATAGACAGACAGACAGACAGACAGATAGACAGAGACAGACAGACAGACAGACAGACAGATAGATAGATAGACAGATAGATAGATAGATAGATAGATAGATAGATAGATAGATAGATAGATAGATAGATAGATAGATAGATAGATAGATAGATAGATAGATAGATAGATAGATAGATAGATAGATAGATAGATAGATAGATAGACAGACAGACAGACAGATAGAGAGTCAGACAGAGACAGATAGAGAGATAGAGAGGTGTGATGTGTAGAGGGGTTACTGTGGGGGACGGTCCACATAATCCTCCTCAGAATGGCCGGACTTCCTAAACAGAGGCGATGTGGAGCCGGATCCTCTCTCTGTCCACTCAGCACAAAGCTTTCAGTGTCCTGAGCTGCAGTTAATAATTCAATAGAAGAGAAGTGAAAAGGAGGATGTGTGTGACTGACAGCATGAAGCTGCGCAGAGGAGAGCGTTTACACACAACCCTGACAAACACGTTCAACAAATGAAATCAACATATTATCTCAAATGAATGTGGAGAAAATACATTTAATAATGATAACAATCAAGAAGAATGGAAACATTTTAGGCAGTATGAAAATATTCTATGATCATGACATTTAGTGGGTGATAACTTTTTTACAGAAAAAAAAAAAGATTCTCTGTCAATATAACAGAGAAATAACGGTAACACTTTATTTCACAGTGTCCTTGTTATATACAGTACTGTGCAAATGTTTTAGGCATGTTAGTATTTTCAAAAAAAAGAAAGAAAGAAAGAAAGAAAGAAAGAAAGAAAGAAAGAAAGAAAGAAAGAAAGAAAGAAAGAAAGAAAGAAAGAAAGAAAGAAAGAAAGAAAGAAAGAAAGAAAGAAAGAAAGAAAGAAAGAAAGGTTTTAAGCCTGTTATTTAAATATTTTGCTGTAGTGTGTCAGTAGGACATTACCTTTCCAAACATTCCTTTTGGCATGAATTGTAATAATTCAGTGATATTTTTGTATGATCAAGCCTGTATGATCTGATCTCGACATCACCGAGTCCGTCTGTGATTAAAAATCAGTTACATTTATTTTATAGTGTAAAATACAATGTATAATTATACATAGTTTAAGTTACAAGTTGTATAGTTACAGTGTAACAAAGACACCTCAAAATAAGGTGTAACCCACTTTATTTTAAGGTCTCAGTATTACAGTGTAATTATATATATAAGTACTGAGTAATAATAAGCAACTACATGTACTTACTATGAGGTTAGGGTTTGGTTTAGGGTTAGTTGCATGTAATTGTGCATAATTTATGGTTATAAATACAGTAAGTACATGTAACATACAGAATTGTGCAATAGTCTCATATTAGGATTTTCACAACAACAACAAAAAAAAGTAGTGCGCTGTAGTGTGTCAGTAGGAAATATCACTTTACTTTCCAAACATTCCTTTTGCCATTAATAATCCAGATATTTTTTGTTAACACTTTATTTTACAGTGTCTTTGTTACATGTTACATAAATGATGCATAATTACATGCAACTAACCCTCAACCAAACCCTAATCCTACCCTAACCCTATAGTAAGTACATGTTTAATATTACTATTAATATTACATTGTTACAGTGTAATTATATATATACTATAGGGTTAGGGTAGGATTAGGGTTTGGTTGAGGGTTAGTTGCATGTAATTATGCATAATTTACTGTTATTACTATAGTAACTACATGTACAGTAACATACGGTATGTAAAAAGGACACTGTAAAATAAAGTGTTACCAAAAAAAAGTGTAACTGAAATAATTTATCCACAAAAACAAACAAACATTGCATTACTGTGATTCATGGACTGTAGTAATAATGTGATATCCTCTGAAGTACCTTGGAACAAGGCCACAGTAAGCAATTCTTGGATCCAGTACAAAACGGTCCAGCCTTGGTTGAAATCGGGATCATTTTCTGGACCCACTCTTCTCCATTCAGTTCAGGCCCCCTCAAGTCTGGAACAAAAGTTCCAGCTGTCCCCCCTTTTTCAGCACCCCTGCCTTGGAGAACCATGTAAATACCATGGTACCATGGTACATTAATACGGAAATCATTCAGTGCAACAGTTTGAATCAACGTACTAATATCTGATCCGATCACTTCACCAGGACACCACTGTACTTCAGCAGTTTTCTGCAGGGACAGATCCACAGCAGATCCAAAGGGCAGTCTTCTGTTACAGCATTAACCTCAATCGCAGTAAACAAGTCCATTAATCTCTGACACTAATACACACATTAATGAATGAATAAATAAGCCGTGTGTAATGGGTAATGGCTGTTATGTCCTCACATGATGTCCTGACCGTTTCCCTGCTGTCCTCTGACCCAGAGCCTGTGCCAGATCTCCTTCCTGTCTTCCCGTCCCTCCGGGAACACGCTTCCCCTCTCGGCCCGCTCAGCCATTACGGGAAAACTTTAAAGCCGTGCTTGTTTTCCCCTCTTCTAGAACTCTCTCTGAGAAACCCATGGCTGGGAATGCCAAAAATGTGCACATGAGAGACAAGTTTGGTAAGAAAAGACAGAAAAGAAAGAATTGTACGAGGGAAGGCTGAAAAACACGGCCATAAAGATGTCAAAGAAAGGAAAGAATCTGCTGATGGTACAAATAAATGCAGGGCAGTGAGGAGTGCTCCCCGTTATTGTCCCTCCACCTGGGGTAAGGATGTCCTCCGCCTGGAGTGGTGTTAATGTTTAGCCGGGTAACCCAGCTTAACTGGGAGAACTCTCATCTAAAAGCACCATGCAGAAAGACTCTTTCATTTAGACTCCATTAGCAACTCCTAGGTTTAGGCTTTGTTCAAACAAATCCGATTTGTTTTTTAAATCGAATCTTTAGGACTGATGGTTCAGATTTGGCCATATGAATTTGAATCTGTTTGTGCAGGCACTGTTGTCAGAATCCAGTGAATTTACCCTGGTTGCTACAGTGGTGAAGCACAATACCAAGAAACAAGTGAGAGTAGTTTCACCTTTATTTATATAGTGCTTAATACAATACAGATTGTTAAAAAAAAAAAAAAGATTCTGCTGTAAAGGAACTCTAAAAGAAAATAGTGAGATTGTTCATCTGAAGTCAGTTCAGTGTTGATTCAGTTCAGGAGTGTGTTTCCCGAAAGCATCGTAAGCCAACTATGGTCACAACTTCCGTCGTTATCAGCAGTTCAACGAGTCTGTGTTTCCCGAAACCATCGTTCCAACGAACACTCGCAAACAGCATCGCAAACTTGTGTGTTTGGAACGACAGATCTCGACCTGTGGTTAGAAGCAGAGTTTTTAGTGTGCATGACATGTGGACTCAATAAATCCTTATCTTGAGCTAAATAAGCAAGTAGACATTCAGAACAACCCGTGTCCTTTATTTAGAATACATATAAATATAATTTACATCGTTTAGTTTGTCAAGAGATTTAAAACATCATTTTTGAAGAGTGCGCATGTGTGAACATGCTCTAGTAGGCCTACGTAAGAACGAGCCTATGATTGAATCTGGAAATAAAGCGAATATCTGAGAAAAATGAGAAATAGTCCTCAGATGCCGTGTCCGTAGTTTATAGCAAAACATCTAGCGTTAATTCGATCTTATACAGATTCATTAAAATAAGTTATTGCTTCAACACCTGCGTAACATCATTAACCAACGCGGTTGAACAACTTTAAATGTTTGGGGAAACGGTCGTGACTAGCTAGTTGATTTCTTCAACGATGCATCGCACTATGGTAGTGAAGCAGCGAGTTATGCCGTTGTTCAGGAAACACACCCCTGTTCAATAACTGTGAGTTTAATTCATCAATAAAGCAGCTCTGTAGAAAACAGTGATGTCATCGTCCAGCTCATACAAGTGTCAGTTCAGTCAAATCAATAATATTGTTGAATATTAAGTATATCTAAGCAAGCTGGAGGCGACAGTGGCAAGGAACCCAAACTTTATCAGTTGACAGAATGGAGAAAAAAATCCTTGGCCAACGAACGAACATGGTGTGAAAATGATTCCAGGCTGCATCGCAAGTCAGATTGGTGGAGTGGTATCATTCGGAATATTTCATCCAGTTTCTTCTGCTTGAAGATTGGGATAGTTGTCAGTGAGGATGGAAAACATAATAATTTTCGACAGTTTAGACTGAGATGCACTAAACTGATTTCAAACAACTTATGGATGTTTTTTTTTGTTTTGTTTTTTATTCCATCATGTGTATCTTTGACATTCCCAACCCTGGTCCTGAAGTTCCCCCAACTTTGCACATGTTTCCCTAATCAAATTAAACTTAATCTACTCCTCAACTTGTTAGAAAATGCAAGACCTGCAATGGGGTATGTTAGATGAGAGAGAACTTATAGGGATACTCCAGGAGCCAGGTTGGGAACTATTGGTACAGACTAAAAAAAACCTAAATGAATTCAGATATGCCAAAAATCAGATTTTCGCTGCCTGTCTGAACAAAGCCTATATCTGCTAATATGACTCCCACAATAAAGTGTAATAACGCCCACGTTGATCTTTCCAACGACGGCTCTGTCAAACCATCAAACCTTCCTCAATCAAAAATCCACACTCATGCCTACCCTTCTTCAAAGGCGTCTACCCTCGGCCACCCGCGCCTCATCTCCACGACTCACTACCTGCCTAGTTAATTATTGAGCAGATACGAGCGGAGGAAGGTGTGTGGCAGCGGTGAAGAAAAGAGGAATGACAGATCTGCCTGCGTCGTCTCTTCTCAAACGCAGGGAAAGAAACTCAGGCGTAGACAGCTGAGCTCAGAGAGAGCAGAATGGAGACGTTCAGTGGAAGTGCTCTGGGGCGGTTCGTTATTGTGACGCCGTGGTTTGTTTCGCGGTTCGCGCCCTTGAGGGACACCGTTGATCACACCAGCTATTTGTATCTTTCATCAGAATGTAAAGCAGAGGCACCATTGAAGAAAAGTGCTGCATAGAAAGTTACTGCAGTCGCTTTCTTTCTGCTCCACGACAAACGACATGTGACTGTAACTTTTGAACACGTTAGTGCTTTGATTAGTTCGTTTTAGATTGATTGAACTGGAGGAGTTCATCAGAATCACATATTTGATCGCACAACAGTCAAAACCATCACAATCCTCTGTCAGAACGTCACAGCTGTCACTCAGGATTTCCAAAAGTCTTACATGACAACTGTAGAATGCAATTTAAGAGAGTCAAAGATTTGCACAACTAAATTGGCAGTTCAGTTCTTATTGGTATTAGTCTTCAGCACTGTGAGAAATGTTTCCTCAAATTCATGGTTCAAAATTGGCAGCTGCAGTTTCAAGAACGTGACCATTGAGAATAAAGTGAGAGAGCTTCAGGCATCATGGGATGGCATTTCACAGCTCAGCTTTATTAAACTTATGTCATGTATTTAATATATTTTTAATTACACATTTGTAAGGAATTTGCAATTCGGTACATTTAAAATATATTAACTTTTAATAGTATCAAGTAATACACCACACTTGAAATTATAATCAAGCACTTTTTATGTGCTTTAGTATGTTAGTCAAAACATCAGAATAAGTGCACTTTTTAAAGCATGACAAAAGACTACCAAAACATAATGAAAAAAAAAAAAAACTTTAAAGTAAAACTTTCATTTGACATTATAACCAAGTGTTAACAAACATAGTCATGAATGTGTACTGTCATTAAATAAATGTCATTAAATGTTATTTGCAAGTACAGTTTTTACTTTTAAGATTTTACCTCTTTTTCACATAGTGATAACCACTAACCCAAAAGAGGTGGTCAAATAGAAGTTATAATTACAAACATTTAATACTTTTGTTGTGTATAATATTCATTTAATATTTAAAGGTAGATTTTTAAAAAAAATTGTAAGGAATTTTTGACAAACAACACATTTTCTTTATAATACTATAATTTGGCATTTGGCAATCCCTCTCGAGGATCTACACCCGCATTTTAACAATAATACTGTATGTTGTTGAGAAAGAAGTAAACTTTGGGCTGGCGATTTCATAAATCTCTCTGTTAAACGGTGATATCCCTCTCTCTAATGGCTCGGTAATTGACGTCACGCCAGGCAGATTCAAGGTGCTTTCACTGCTTTGACAAGTTAAGTGGGGGGTGGAGGGGGCATGGGGCCATTGTCTTTCAAATGAGCTGTCAAGAGGGGGCGTCCCGTCAGCAGTTTGCCTTAGTACCTGCCCGTTAATAATTGAGCCGTGAGCTTGTGGAGGTGTATGGCGTTTAACAGACAACTTATGTGCTTTGATTGACAGATGAGCTAACTGCGACTTTTTTTCCCTAAAGGATAAAAACAGAGGCAGGAGACACACCAGTGATTGAAATCAAAGAGAAACGGGAGGTCTAAATAGAAATGATGAGTGTGTTCAGATGGGTTACTTATTGTGTGGTGTGTGTGTTCTCAAGGCATTGTAAGCAACTTCCTTTTTGGGTTCTTGTTGGTGATAAGTGTAACTGAATGGGTGCTAGTCCATGACATGCATGCGCGCCTGTGTGTGTGTGTGTCTGTTCCATGCAGAAAGAGGATGATGCACCCAATGTAAGGCAGCATAAGTTTCCAGAGCCGGGTGTCATCCATCACTGGTTGCGATGTGTCCGCTCTAACCTGGTTTATGACAGCCAGAACAACATTACACTAAACAAACCTGTTTTATGGCACTAGTGATTGATTCCCTCTCTATTTCCACACTGTGCTTTCACATGTCACACATGCCAGAAATCACTGTCAAAGCAGTAGACTCAACTGATTCTTATTCAAATCCATTAAAATAAAAATAAAATAAAAAAATAAGACTGAAACTGAATGATTTTCATGATAACGGACCATGAATGTCTTCATCCAATGTGGATGGAACATCCATAATAAACATCTGGCTGTATTTACTGCACCACTGTTGAATCTACACCACCACATCAAAAGGAATTATGATTTACAGTTGCTGAGTTGTAGTTCGATTCACACACTGATTCCAATCACATGCACACACATTTTGGAGGGCAGGTGCTTCAGTGAAAAAAGGGCATCCCTCTTATAATTATATATAGTCAGTAAAGTTACATATTGTTGATAATCTTTTAATTAACTACACTATTCAACACTAGACACTATAGGGCTGTTTTACCAATTAAATTAAACAAAACTCATCTTACCATTCATTAAAATCCATTTACTGCAATTACAATTGAGATTAATGTTCTAAATATAACAATTTGAATATAGAAATATCAAATGTTGGGGAAAATGAAAACGATACTATTTTTTATTAAACTAGAATTACTCACGTCACGCGAGAATTATTCATTCAACCGGTTAGTTCAAACCAGCTGATTCATTCATGTAAGAAGCAGTGTGATGAATGAGTCATTGAATCACTGACTCAACCGATTCGTTCAAAAACAGTGAATCTTTCAAGAATGAAACGCCACTGTGTGTTGCTGGGAGATGCAACTTGTTTGCATTTTTGGCACTATTTTTGTTAACAATCAAAAACAGTCAAAATTCACAATATTTTGATAAAGACAGTTCAATATAAAGAACTTAGAGGATTAGTTCACTTCGGTATTTTAATTTCCTCACCCCCACGTCATCCAAGATGTTCATGTCTTCTTTCTTCAGTCGAAAATTAATGAAGGTTTTTGAGGAAAGTGCAAGACGAGCATTAGTGGTTAAGTATATAAATGTTTTTTTTTTTTTTTTTAATGACAGATGGTTTCACTAAATAAGACTCTTATTCCTTGTCTGGGATCGTGTCGAAACTTTGAAGCTGCACTGAAACTGACATTTGGACCTTCAACCCGTTGGACCCCATTGAAGTCACTATATGGAGAAAAATCCTGGAATGTTTTCCTCACGTGATGTCAGAGAGTGGGAGGGGCTTAAGAATAAGTTGTGAATACACGTTTAATTGAGAATTGATGCCACAGGCCAAATTTAAAGGGGTGGTATAATACCCTTTTCACAAGATGTACAATAAGTCTCTGATGTCCCCAGAGTGTGTGTGTGAAGTTTTAGCTCAAAATACCCCACAGATATTTTTTTATAGCATGTTAAAGTTGTCACTTTTTGAGGGTGAGCAAAAACGCACCGTTTTATGTGTGTCTCATTAAATGCAAATGAGCTGCTGCTCCCGGCACAGGGGGCGAAGCTTCAAGAGTGTGTTAGCAGCTTCGATTACCTCACACAGACACACTGAACATTTCTACAACTTTTAGCCTTTTATGTTCAAACCGGAGTCGGACAATGATGGAGAGACTCAATAAGAAGTGACAAGTAGAAGCAACAGGACATTTCTGAATGGTTAGTTGATGAATTTATGCAGCTGATGTGGAGTTATCTTCTAATCATTGATTAGCATATTCTGTCATGATAAATCGTGTTCCGGGGGCGGGGTTTATGTTAATTTTAGGGTTAGTGATGTCACTAACCCAGGAGGAATGTTGTGTAGTCTCTTCCAGCCGTTTGTTGTAGTCCTTAAAAAGCGATTTCTTTAAAAGAAAATATCTCCCTTTGCTTTGAACTTTGAGCGTTGTAACTTTGCAGATGTTGTTTATGCTCAAACAGCAACATTACACACTTATGGATGCTTGGGTAATACTTTATTTTACAGTGTCATTGTTACATATGTTACATGCACTTACCATAGTAATAACAGTAAATTATGCATAATTACATGCAACTAATCCTCAATCAAACCCTAATCCTACCCTAACCCTATAGTAAGTACATGTGGTTCATTAATATTACACAGTACTTAAATATATAATTACACTGTTACAGTGACACCTTAAAATACAGTGTAAGCGAAGCTTGTTTCCGCCACAAAATAATCAAAAAAAAAATGATAATTGCGACATTTTATCTCACAATTGCGAGTTTACATCTCTTATAAAGTCAGAATTGTGAGATATAAAGTCAGAATTGCGTGAAATAAAGTCGCAATTGCGTATTATAAAGTCAGAATTTTTTTTTTTCGGAATTGCGACTTTATATCACGCAATTCTGACTTTATAACACGCAATTGCGAGTTTATTTCACGCAATTCTGACTTTATATCTCGCAATTCTGACTTTATAACATGCAATTGCGACTTTATTTCACGCAATTCTGACTTTATATCTCGCAATTCTGACTTTATATCACGCAATTGCGACTTTATTTCACGCAATTCTGACTTTATATCACGCAATTCTGACTTTATAACACGCAATTGCGAGTTTATTTCACGTAATTCTGACTTTATATCTCGCAATTCTGACTTTATAACATGCAATTGCGACTTTATTTCACGCAATTCTGACTTTATATCTCGCAATTCTGACTTTATATCACGCAATTGCGACTTTATTTCACGCAATTCTAACTTTATATCTCGAAATTCTGACTTTATAACACGCAATTGCGACTTTATTTCACGCAATTCTGACTTTATATCTCGAAATTCTGAGAAATAAAGTCAGAATTGCGAGATGTAAACTCGCAATTGTGAGATAAAAAGTCGCAATTATCTCTTAAAATGTTTTATTCTGTGGCTGAAACAAGCTTCCATACACACTGACTATAGTTAGAAAAGTAAAATCATAATCAACCACTCCTTTAAACAAGAACTAAAAAAGCAAAAAGGCCAGGGCACTAATCTAGTCAGAGTCCAAAAAGGACCCACTTGGGGTCTATCTGTGCGATTGCCTGACGAACTGATTCTTTTTAATGAATCAAATGGATAGAAAACAAAAACAATTATAATTTCAAATCAGTTTAATAGTCCACTCACTGAAAATATCTGAGTGATTCTTGACTTGAACTTATTACTCTCATCAGTGTAATTCCTGGCTGCTAGTTCATAGTAAAATTGTGTGTTTAAGGAAGAGAGCTTTGTCATAAATTGCTAAACAAACAAACAAACAAATAGTTTTTTTTCTGCATATTTCTTCAGCACCAATTATTCTTCAAGCACAAAAAGGATCATTGATGGAATGGGTCCACGAACTGGAATCCAATTCCTTACGATTCCCGTTCCTAATCAGAACAGCAGCGTTTGAAAGAGCGTTTGAAAAGCACAAATATTTTTCTAAAAGAGATGTTCTGGTTCCTAATTAACAGGAAGACGTCCGGAGGCGGTGCGGAGGTTGAGGATGGCTGGGAGCTGGACTGGAGGAGCTGGCAGGCTCGGGGAGGAGGGAGTCTCTCCTTAAACCAGGCAGATGTGAAAGACACAGTTAGATGGTGTTTTGGGAAGTGAAATTGCCTCCCCTGTTGGGCATTAAGGCCTCTGCAGTCCCCCATCACAGAAAGCCTGTAATTCCCCGCGTCCCATCAGCCCCTCCTGAAGTCTTTCCCAGCGAGGCTTGAATTCAAATAGAAAAATTAATGTGGGAATAATAGCCCTGGGCCTCGCCATCCCGAGATGCTTTCATACACTCTCCTTTTACGAATTTTATGAGAGGGAGGTGTAAAAAAATGAGCTTCCATCCTTTCTTTCTCTCGTCTATCTTCCATTTATCATCCAGCATATACATGTAGCATGCATTACACCCAAAGATGCCAAAGTCACACTAATGTGCAAAACTCTCTCACATATAAGAGAGCTAATCTTTCAATATATCAATATGTTAAAAGGCAGATTAATTCTTATGTAGAAGCATATCTGTGTTCTCTCAGATTAGCGATGCTGTATATAAGCTCATTCTTTCTAGGACAAAACAAATCTGTATTGATTTCTTTTAAAAAACCCATGAAATCGATTGACGAGCCTCGTTTCTTTTTATTTATTTATTTTTTTTGCTTGCTTGTATGTGATTTTTGGTTCATTTCCCAGTTTGTTTGTTTGTTTGTTTATTTATTTCTAACCTCAAAACTAACAGCCATGAAGTAAAAGCCACATAATTTATTTATATAATTTATGGAATTAAACATAATTAAATTGTATGTGGTTTAAAATAAGTTTAAAAGGTTTAAAGTCGTTTATGAAAAGCGTAAACACTTAAATGAGGATAAGAAGTTTGTACATAAGGTGTTTATCCATCATTCCAAAATAATAATTCACCCAAAAATGTATTTTTTGGCATTTAATGGTATTTCAAAAATAAGACTTTCAATATATCAGAAAAAGAGATATACGACAGCATGTCTAGGTTGCTTTATCCAGCTAGATTGTGACCAGTGACTATCAAGTTTTAAAATTTAAAATATATATAATTTACTTGAGAGGCAAAAGCATAAGATAAGAGATTTTAAGTTTCTTTTTCTAACCCCATGGCAAACAGTTTTTCTTTTTTTTGTTTTGTTGTTGTTTTATGCATAAATCAAACAACATTTAATGAGGTTTATGCTTAAAACCAAACAACAATTTGCCAGTGGAGTAACACAAATTAACCAAGTGTATATATATATATATTTGCTTCAGTGTAAAGTTTATGTGCAATATGTTTCTGAAGTGAAGTTTTGTGAGGAATATTTGTGTACTTTGCTCTTTGTGAATGTAATAAAATGCACGTGCAGTAAACATGCCAGTGCAAGGTACAGTTCAAATGTTCACTAAGGCTTTTTTCCGAGGTCTTTCACTAAACTGAGATGTGTCCTGAGCCCACTCATGATGATAAATAAACACGTACAAAACACATAATTACAGGAGAGCTACAGGACTGTGTCTTTGACAAAAAAACACGATTTTCTCAGCTTTTTGCTCAAAATGTTGCTTTCAAATGTTGATTAAAAAAACCTAATGCATTAAGCTAGAATACAACGGGTGTTTAAAAAAAATTATAAAAGCAGAGGCTCTGTTCTTTCTTTTGATATATTGCATGTTCAGATAAGCATGTTTGTGAAAATGATCAAAAATGCTGGCGGTGGTTGGAAACTTGGTGGCAGGGAAAGCGTTAATAAACACTAAAATAATTGTCAATTTTGATTTCATGGTGACTTTAAGAATAAAAATATTTTAAATATTTTCTGCACTTAGGAAAAACGCCAGCAGTCAGAAAAAAAAAAAGAAATATATTGCAAAAATGTCTGTACCAAACAATCACAGAGTGACCACAAAACAACGCTTGAAACACACCACTGGTGAATCACCGGCGACTTTACCACAGTAAAATACAGACTGGAAAAGCGGAACTGGGGAAGAAGACGGAGTGTCATCAGTAAACGTCAGTGCATTTACCATGTTTCCCAAAGCCACAGTGTGGTGACCTAATCAGTGAGGTTACTGAGACGGTTTACTGTCCATTTCACCATTACCCGCTCTGATAGGCCATTCCTCTGTTATCTCAGCTCTTCTCCTCCCTGGCAATGAAACGTCTCCTTACGCATCCTTACCCAGAATCCTTTGCCACAGAAACCACTGTGGCATTTGCAGCCACTGCCACTAGTATATTGTAGCAAACATATACAAAGGCTGCAATTCTAAGGCCGAAGTCCATGGCACTCAGGCTCGCAGTGAACCAAGATCCCTATGATTGCGTTCGTGGACTGATAATACGTCATATTCCCACAGCAAAAGAGAATGAATTCATCGGGTCTCATGGTCGCTGATTTCAACTTTGCATGACAAACCTTTTTTTTTTTTTTTTTCAGATAAATGTTTTTTTTTTTTTTTTTTTTAATGACAGAGAGAGTACAGAGATAAAATGAGGGAAACAGGATGTGGTCTGGATTTAACCCCTCGTCTCCCACATGAGCCAGACACTGTCTTTGAGCTCAGGAGACTTTGAGAAATACACAGTTCTCTTTTATTGATCAACTTCCCAATACTATTTCCAATACGTGCAAATAATGATAGATGCTATTTAGACTAAGTGCCTATTGCAACAAAACATACTTTCTTTGTACTATAGCGTTCTAACTGTAAATAGCGTTAAATGATGTTTACAGTAAGTGTAGATAGCCATAGATGCTAAGTGGAAAATAGCAGTATTTTCATTGCACTAAGTATAAATAGTAGTTAGATGCTATTTATATAGTGCAAACAGTGGCAGATACTATTTGCAACTCAGTGTATCGTTGTACAAACAGTTCAATAATAACAAGTTTAGTGTATTAAAATCATAAATGGATGCTGGTTTATTGGGAAATTACCTGTACTTGACAAATAAACACTTGATTACCATAATTAAATTCATGTTAGGCACTATATTAAAATATTTGCAGATTTTTTTTATAAATAAAGGCCTCTCTGAGCTGATACGCACTGGGAAACGGGAGAAGAATGAGTTGGAAAAAAGGCGGATTCGGGTCATTCACGTCGAAAGCTGTAGCGCCACTCGCCGTACCCTCCACGTCAGTCTTCCTGCTGTCAGTGGGATTTATTTTGTAGTTAAATTCGTTTGGATAGCATCTGCCAATAAGGCGGGCTATTTGAACCTTGTCTTTATTATTTCCTATACAAATAAAAGGATCAAAGATAGCTTTAAAAAACTGATGAGAAATAATCGATGTTGAAATCTGTGACTTTGGCATCTTGGCTAATAATCTGAGACCACTATGTGACACTGTTGAGAGGAGCAGCATGTGAGATCATTGGGTCTTTCTCTCAAGTGAAATATCAGAACAGTTTTACGCAACCTTGTGTCGCTCTGAACCCGCTTTTTTCAACAGAACACACACAACAAATGGAATCTCTCCTCCTCCTAGAGACTGCAAAAAAACAATAGAGATATTACAGAGATCTCATTAGTAATGTCTTCCCTATGGGCATATAGAGTTCCTTCATGATCTGAGGTCACTTTCACAGTCATTTCATGAACTGACTCTCTCTCTTATTTCATGAACTGAATCTCTCTCTTATTTCCTTCCCCTTTCTCTCTTTAATGCATTTTAAGGCTGGTGTGAAGCGCAGGAAGTTAACGAGAGTACGCCTGGAAAGCCTGGTGAGTGTTAGGAGCTGATTCAGTGCCAGGTTGGTTTCAGGCGTTATAAAAATCAAAGTCTCGGCCGCTTCCCACACACAGGCAGCCGCACAGGAAGAACTGCAAGTTGGACGGCAGGAGTTTAGCAGCGGAAGAGTCGTGCAGATTTGGGTCTTGAAGTCGGGGATGCCCGGTGGCCGTTTCTGTTCAAACATTTGAAAGGATTAACCTGCCATGCCGCGCGCACATCGCCAGGGCATGTGGCGGGATTCCTGTTTCGGGCTTCCTGTTTCTCCTGACGTTGAGGAATTTTGGGCGGTGAGCGGACTCCCCATGCTATGATCAAAACGCACATATATACCTGGATCAGCAAAAATATGAAGCAGAGAGACCTTACACTTTCCAGGCACAAATATAAAAAGATAAACAGTACACAGCCGCGAGTGAATATCATGTTAATGGGAACACATATTGAGATCAGCATGCTGATGTGAAAGAGAGTTCAATGGACAGTGGAAATTGACATTTTCTTCTGTTTAATACACCTTTCCAAGACAAGATGACAATAAAATAGATGTTTTACATTTTGTGAAGAAAATGCGAAAACTCGCCATCACAATGCCAGAAAGTCAACACAGGCTCCTTGGGGAAATTATATCCCATTGCTTCTTGCACGTTTTGCGGCATTTTCAAAGCAAAATTTCCAGTGAGTGGCGCTAAAAGTGTGTTAGGTTTGACCCTAATCTGCAAGCTGCAATCTGCCAATGTTTTATTATTTTGGTTGTTCTACGTATCACATCAGTTAAAGCCACAATATGTACGTTTTTTCGCCACTAGGGGTCGCTAACCTCTTAGAATAACAAAGGCGTAGGTTGATGCATTAAGCATTGATAAGCATTAAGCAGAATTATGGATCTTGCCGTCATGCTGATGGATCTAATAATGTTTATGGATGAGTGAATACACTGATGTTTTTAACATGACTGCGGTATGAAGCAGGGTGTGAGTGCTAATGAGAGACAGATATCAGCACCACACGCGAGTCCCGCGGATGTAAAGGAATAAGGACATTTCATTCTACCGAACTAACTTACCCGCAAGTGCTGAATAATACTCACACAGGGCAGTTTATTAGACGAATGAAACTTGTGAGGTAACGCAGCGTTGTTTCACTTGCTCTACACTATCACACTAAACTGAGTGTGTTGAAAGTTATAATGTTATTCTGTGTGTTAGTTTGTTGGCTGTATGAGACTAGCAGTGAGCTAGATCAACATTAGAATAACATACTGATCACATTCTAACATTTCATCATGTTGAGCTATATAACATTGATTAGTTTTATGTACATTTGCTCACCTGTCTAATAAAGTACATGCAAGAGCGTCGAAGTTGAAGTTAGTCGCGGACGCTAGCTCTCGGCATCTCGAAAACGCCTCGCTGATATTGATCCTCGTTTTAGTTCTCCTTTTGTCCCAAAGTCTGCTTGCAATGGTCCATAATGTTTGAACGAAACAACAACAGCGTGAGCGTGCCGCTAGGCGTAACGCAGTTGTCCACGTCTGTCGCCATGGTTACTATGGCAGTACGAGCGGAAACCAGGGATAACGCGCATATTACGTCACTGACAGGCGACAAGTGAACAGGGACGAGCCATTATTTAAAATTGGAATTTCTCTGCAATTAAAAATCTTTGGGAACTTTTGGGATATTGTAAGTGCACAACTGCAGGAAATATATCACACTGTGCAAGTGATTTTTGGATATTTTATTACAAAAATCGTACATATTGTCCCTTTAAATGGAAATAGAAAAATGAAATGTCCGTTGAGTGCTGCTTAAAGGTTAAAGGAATAATTCACTTCAAAATGAAAATCCTGTATGAATGAAGTTCTTTCTTCTGCTGAACACAAAAGAAGATATTTTGAAGAATGTCCGTAACCAGACAGTTGATGGACCCCATTGACTTCCACAGTAGAAAAAATATATATGGAAATCAATGGGTCTGTCCTGTGTTCATCTGTAACTTTCTGGTTTGGTTCAGCCACCAGATCAGACATCAGACTACGTTACGGACAGTTAGTCTAGAACATCTTTCACTTTCTTCCCACAGGCTCTTTTCCATCTGAACAGTTAAACACCTTCCAAGTGAAATACCCCACTTTTTGTGCAATATCCTTGTAAATTCATTTAGTCCTATTTATTCATATTATTATTCACACAATACTGTAAATATGTTAATTCTCTATAAATGTTTATTCTGACTAAATTCTGTCTTATACTATTTTTTTATTTTTTTTTTATATGTGTTATTCTTAACTGTTATGATGTGTCTTGTTATATGTATGTGTGTGTACTGGAAGCTTCAATACCACATTGTAAACCCGAATAAGTTGGCAAAACTCAAAAAACATGAGATAATCAGTTACATCAAATCATTCAAGTTCAGAAATTTCAAGTTAAAGTAAGCAGAACTTGAACTTTACTCATACATTTTAATAGCTCCTTACTTGAAATATTTGAGTAAGCTAATTCATGCATTTAACTTAAAATGATCATGTAATCTCAATTTAAAAAAATTTTAGTACAGTATAGTGGAAAGTGGAAACTTGGCTAGCTTTTACCAGCTAATTCAATAAATGCTGACTTGCTAATTGGTAACAATTCCTGGTTCCACTTTATTTCGATAGTCCACTTTAGATATTCTACTAACTATAAGTAACTTTGCAACTACATGTCAACTAACTCTCATTAGAGTATTAGAAGAGTGTAGTAGACTGTCAGTAGACTGTTAGGTTATGGTTAGGTGTTAGGGTTCGGGTTAGGTTAGTTGACTTCTAGTTGCCAAGTTACTTATAGCCAGTAGAGTGTCTGTTGAGGAGCATCAAAATAAAGAGTCAGCAGATATTAAGCAGACCTTAATAGTAACCTATAACCTTTAACCTATATCTCTTCTCAAACAAAGTTCATGCTCCACTCGTCACCATGATGGTAACCCTAAAAAAAAAAAAAACAATGTTACAGAAAGTTTTCTAAACTAGCATAACAAACCATTAAAGGGTCATTTCACCCATTTGAACATTGTTTTTTTATTTAAAGTGGGTCAGTCGAAATGTAAAATAATTTTTGAATTTGGTGCCTTCGTGACCGAGAAAAGACAAAAAATAACTTCAGGACGCATTTGTATGAAAGACAACAACTCCCACAATGCACCACATTGCACAGCTCCGCAAGCCACTCCCACTAATCCAGAAAGCGCATATCTGCCTATAAGAGAAATCACTCTTCCGTCTACAAGGCTAGCTACCACCAGAGCTTGAAATTCATTTCACATTCACACAAAATGTCTAGTTAGTTGGCGAACTCATTAGTGCATTACTCCTCGTTATTGCATGGTACCTGGATGTTCAGTCAGAACATTATGCGGTGCGAAACTAGGAAACTAGTTCACAACACAAACGTCCGTGTCCTCGTCTGATTCAGAGATTTCGTCCAGGAGAAATTGTCATCGTTGAAATTCTTTGCCGCAGACGGACTCTATCTCTGTGTTCGTAGCGGTTCGTAGTTGCATAGTGAGATCACCGGCGCCACCAGTCCGCCCTAACTCGAGCCAGTCCGGGCTCCTCGTCCGCGGCAGGCAGGTCTTCTGCCTCGGCTGCTCTTCGCTATAATGCGGCTTGTAAAGGTAGCCACAAACACCTGATTCAAGCATCAGACTTCCGAAATCCTCTTCTTCTATATCATATTGAGCACTCTCCTCCGCTATTGTCATAACTTTACATCTGTCTCCACAGTGCCTGTTAGCTTAGCTTCAAACAAGATGGAGGATATTGCTTTCAGTTTCAGAGAGTAAAGTCCCACCCACTGATCTGTAATAGGTCTGTAGCGTGAGCGCGCCCCACCCTGGGAAAGATGAGAAACTAGTGTCTGTAGTCTTAACAGAAATCCCCCCCTCTAACACTTCCTCCTACAATGACGCAAAATGACGATTTTTGCGTCATTGTAGGAGGAAGTGTAAGAGGTAAATAACAGATTTATCCCGTCTCAGGGGAAAATGAGAGAGTGTTGCACGACCATTCAATAGTATGACTGGGTTTCTAACAATGCAAAGCTTAATGCAAATGGGTGAAGAGTCCCTTTAAACACTACTACATTTCCCACTTAACATTAATATTGCACCAAAAACATTAGCATTTACTCTCCCTTTTGAGTGTCATGCCAAAGCATGCTGGAAAATATAAATCCCAGCCCAGTTTCAGTTAAATTTAAGTTTGTTGAAATTAAAAGAAACAAGTTCATTAAACTCAAAACAAGGAAACAATTCAGATTACTTAAAATGTGTCATTTCTATGAACTCAAAAGAAAAAGAAAGTTCTAAACACTCATAAAAGTTCATTTGATTGAACTAATTTGTTTAATTTGAGCTGGCTCTGAGTTGAGTCGAGTCGAGTCGAGTTGAGTTGGTAGATTATTTGTATGTGGGCCTAGTGAAATGTCTGTTTAGTCAATTGGAGAACAACTTCACTGCCAGAGATGAAGGTGATGATGAGTCCTTGTCAAGTTCACTTCTAACAGGTGATGAGTTCGGAGACTACATGGGCGACTGAAGAAGGGAACATGAGAAAAGGAGGCATGAGACACATCTGAGGAAAACAAAACCCTCGTCTCTCTCACGGCACAAGCCTGCAGGAGGAACATGTGACGCTAATAACCGCTTTTACACAGCCTTGAGACTTAACACCATTTCACATTCCCTCATCAAAGAAACCACATGCTCAACTTTATGAAATTTTCATTCAGTATGTTCACTTTCTTCTCTTTTTTTCCTACCTCTGACTTTCCTTAAAACAACTGCCACCAAAAAGGGGGGAGACGAGGAGACAGTGAGAGCGAGAGACAGTGTTTTGCAGGACCATTTCCTTCCTGCCTGGAAGCCCTACTGTAACTTGTTAGATCAAACTAAGAGAACTTCTACAGCTGCCAGGAGCAAAAAAAAGAAAAAAAGAAAAAACACGAGGAAAGAAGAAAGAAGAAATCTTTAAAAAAGAAAAGCATGTAGCAGGTTGGAGAATTTACTGTGTAGAGGCAGGAGCCTGATGGAGACCTGGAAACTAATTACTGAAACAGTGTGTGGGAAGGAAAGACAACAAACGTTGTTGAAGCATCTTCTGTCCCTGTGGACGGTGTAAATAAACTTGCTGTTCGCTACTGATTGCCGGGAAGAGTTTCATCATAAATTCCCCTGTCACTCACAAAGAAGTGCAATTAACAATTTATCTACACAAACCCCAAATAAATGGGTTTAAAAAGCAATATTGAGGCATAGTGAGAGCGCCTCTTAAAAATAAGGTTCTACACATTACCGTAGGTTTAATATCAAGAAACAGTTTTCTTGTTTTTTTGTTGTTGATTTTTTTAGTTTAGCTACTGTGTATCAAACTTTCAAGGATCTCCTGGTTTGATAAAAAGGTTATCCTACGCATCCTACATAATTTGAAAGTGTTCTCCAGTGGAATCATACTAAACTTCGGTCAAAGCTCGACAAAGACAATGTTCTTCTGCAAATGTAGCGGAAACTTAAGACGCTGAAAAGATGAGACTCCATCCACTTCCAAACAAACTCTCGAGCGAATGTGGTTCGCAATAATGTATATTTGGGTTAGGTGTTAAAAATGGGAGTGTGAATGCAAAGCAACCAGGACTAAGGGTTTGTTCACACTTGTAGTTCGGTTCACTTGGTCTGGACCAAAAAACTTTTAGTCCGGGTCCGCTTAGCATTCACGTTGACATTTTAACACTGAACCTAAAGATACCAAACTGTAAGGCACAAGGATACTGTATGTTCACAACCTGATTGGTCGGCTTTTATTACGTATATTTCGTGACAGAACTTACTGAACATCAAACACAATGCTGTGTTCTGGGATAAAAGCGCTCGTTGTATGTGTGTAGCAACATATGATGGTATTTTGATCAACTGAGAACTCGTGAAGAGCTTATATGATGTGTAAAGGAGTCAAAACAGCGTCAGGAATCCCTCCGTCACACAAATGAAGATCTGCTACGAGGAGACCCGGTTCTGATCCTGAACTGTGATGGGAAACACCACGACTATGATGAGGAAAAAAACAGGTATGCTGGAGCATTTTGTCCTTTTTAGGGTCGCATCTTGTGACATCAAGTCCTGTTTTTGGTGTGTTGTAATACAGTATTACATTCAAACCACTCCAGAGTTCGTTTGGAAGTGGATCGAGTCTCTTTTCAGCGTCTCGGTCCTCTTGTTTGGTAGCACCAGGATTCAGATGGCAGCGTTCACACTCATTCAATTGAACCGCGATAACAGAGCAATCACACAAGGGTTCGTTTTAATCCAACCAAACATGCAAGTGTGAACAAAATGTTTAAGAGCCATGAGAAGTGAACTGTGGACACCCTCATCCACTCAACGCATCAAATACTGTTGATACCTGGAACCAGGTCCGTTTCTCTCTTGATTCAAGTGAGAATGATATATCAACAGTTTATGAACACCATACTCATTCATAACACACATGCTAAAAACTCGCGGTGTACCCTACAGTCTCTGGGCTCGCAGCGTCCCGGACACCAGTATCTCAGCGATTCACGAAACATGAATCACTGTCTGTCCAATGGAGGTTCAGTAAAGTTAGGAACATGGTTTTTCATTAGTATTACAGCATGTGTGTGCTAGCACTGTGTTGTTTTGTGATCTGAAGGAGAGTTCACACCCAGAAACTGTATCGTCAGACTAAACAAGTGGACGAGGAACTGAAAATGGTTCTCGTTTCTTCTATCATACAGAATTTCAACATAATCATAATCATAATCATCCGGCTGTGAGATCATTTTTGGAGACTTGAATGATGAGCGGTTTTTTGACGGGCATCTGTATAAAGGTTTGAGGGAAAGGGCCTGTTACTGTTCTAGTGTGTGTTTTCTCCCCCCTCCACCCAGTCATCCATCAGAGAGGTGGGTGTTGTTTCTGGCCCAGCATGTCTAACACACCAGTATAAATCACTCACAGTGATTTCAGGGTCCAGTGTTTAAATAATTAAAGAGCTTTAATTTATCAGGATTTAGCACCTTCAGACATGAGAGCTGACAGTCGCTGTGGGACAGAAAATGAACAACAGTAATGGAGTTAGAGCGGACGGGGGGAGAGAGATTCACACTGTAACCAAATTGAATGCACATGCATTAAACAGAAGGGGAAAAGCAATATGTGAAGGGGTGA